>NC_091995.1:66567755-66793091 GCF_044704955.1 Pristiophorus japonicus | reverse complement strand
GGGAGTTTGTGGAGGGGGAGGTTGGGGAGGGGGAGGATGGGGAGGGGGGAGTTTGGTTAGGGGGAGGATGGGGACGGGAGGATGGGGAGGGCGGAGTTTGGGGAGGGGGTGATGGGGAGGGGGGAATGGGGAGGGGGATGGGGAGGGGGCGATGGGGAGGGGGTAGGTAGGGAGGAGGGGGGATGGGGAGGGGGGGATGGGGAGGTGGAGGTTGGGGAAGGGGGGATGGAAATGGGGAGGATGTGAAGGGGGAGGATGGGGAGGGGGAGGTTGGGGAGGGGGAGGATGGGGAGGGGGAGGATGGGGAAGGGGAGGATGGGGAGGGGGGATGGGGAGGGGAGAGGATGGGGAGGGGGTTGGATGGGGAGGGGGGGTTGGGGAGGGGAGAGGATGAGGAGGTGGGGTTGGGGAGGGGGGAGGATGGGGAGGGGTGAGGTTGGGATGGTGGGGGTGGGGAGGGGGGAGGATGGGGAGGGGAGAGGTTGGTATGGGGAGGATGGGGAGGAGGGGTGGGGAGGGGGGTGGTTGTGATGGGGGGATGGGGAGGGGGAGGATGGGGAGGGGGGAGGGGGGAGGTTGGGATGGGGGGGTGGGGAGGGGGAAGATGGGAGGGGGGAGGTTGGGGAGGTGGGGGATGGGGAGGGGGGAGGTCGGGATGGGGGGGATGGGGAGCGGGAGGATGGAGAGGGGGAGGATGGGGAGGGGGGAGGTCGGGATGGGGGGGATAGGGAGCGGGAGGATGGGGAGGGGGAGGATGGGGAGGGGGGAGGTTGGGATGGGGGGGTGGGGAGGGGGAGAATGCGAGAGGGGAGGTTGGGGAGGGGGGGAGGATGGGGAGGGGGGAGGTTAGGGAGGGGGGGGTGGGGAGGGGGAGGTCGGGATGGGGAGGTTGGAATGGGGGGATGGGGAGGGGGAGGATGGGGAGGGGGAGGATGGGGAGGGGGAAGGATGGGGTGGGGGAGGTTGGGATGGGGGGCATGGGGAGGGGGGAGGATGGGGAGGAGGAGGATGGGGAGGGGGGAGGATGGGGAGGGGGAGGTTGGGATGGGGGGATGGGGTGGGGAGGATGGGGAGGGGGAGGATGGGGAGGGGGAGGATGGGGAGGGGGGAGTTTGGGATGGGGGGATGGGGAGGGGGGGATGGGGAGGGGGAGGATGGGGAGGGGGGAGGTTGGAATGGGGGGATGTGGAGGGGGGGATGGGGAGGGGGAGGATGGGGAGGGGGGAGGTTGGGAGGGGGGATGGGGAGGGGGAGGATGGGGAGGGGGAGGTTTGGGATGGGGGGATGGGGAGGGGGGGATGGGGAGGGGGAGGATTGGGATGGGGGGATGGGGAGGGGGGGATGGGGAGGGGGAGGTCGGGATGGGGGGGATGGGGAGCGGGAGGTTGGGATGGGGGGGATGGGGAGGGGGAGAATGGGGAGGGGGGAGGTTGGGGAGGGGGGAGGATGGGGAGGGGGGAGGTTAGGGAGGGGGGGATGGGGAGGGGGAGGTCGGGATGGGGGGGATGGGGAGGGGGAGGATGGGGAGGTGGGAAGATGGGGAGGGGGAGGATGGGGAGGGGGGTGGATGGGGAGAGGGGAGGTTGGAATGGGGGGGATGGGGAGGGGGGAGGATGGGGAGGGGGAGGATGGGGAGGGGGGAGGATGGGGAGGGGGGGAGGTTGGGATGGCGGGGATGGGGAGGGGGGAGGATGGGGAGGGGGAGGATGGGGAGGGGGGAGGATGGGGAGGGGGGAGGTTGGGATGGGGGGATGGGGAGGGGAGGATGGGGAGGGGGAGGATGGGGAGATGAAGGATGGGGAGGGGGGAGGTTGGGATGGGGGGATGGGGAGGGGGGGATGGGGAGTGGGGGATGGGGAGGGGGAGGATGGGGAGGGGGGAGGTTGGGAGGGGAGGATGGGGAGGGGGAGGATGGGGAGGGGGAGGATTGGGATGGGGGATGGGGATGGGGGGATGGGGAGGATGGGGAGGGGGGAGGTTGGGATGGGGGGATGGGGAGGGGGAGGATGGGGAGGGGGGAGGTTGGGAGGGGGGGATGGGGAGGAGGAGGATGGGAAGGGGGAGGATGGGGAGGTGGGGAGATGGGGAGGGGGGATGGGGAGGGGGGAGGTTGGGAGGGGGGGATGGGGAGGAGGAGGATGGGAAGGGGGAGGATGGGGAGGTGGGGAGATGGGGAGGGGGGATGGGGAGGGGGAGGATGGGGAGGGGGAGTATTGGGATGGGTGGATGGGGAGAGGGGGATGGGGAGGGGGAGGATGGGGAGGGGGAGGATTGGGAGGGGGGAGGTTGGGATGGGGGTTGGGGAGGGGGAGATGGGGAGGGGGAGGATGGGGAGGGGGAGGATGGGGAGTGGGAGGATTGGGATGGGGGGATGGGGAGGGGGGGATGGGGAGGGGGAGAATGGGGGGGTGGAGGTTGGGATGGGGGGATGGGGAGGGGGGGATTGGGAGGGGGAGGATGGGGAGGGGGGAGGTTGGGATGGGTGGATGGGGAGGGGGGGGATGGGGAGGTGGAGGATGGGGAGGGGGAGGATGGAAAGGGGGAGGATTGGGAGGGGGGAGGTTGGGCAGCTGGAGCAATCTTTGGCTCCACACCTACAGGGTTGAGGCCAAAAGCCCATCAGTATCAGCGGGGCTCTGAGCACCTGCCCTTAGCTCTGCTGAAGCCACAGGGGACGCACCACACAGGAGTGACAGGATGCGCAAGGTGAAGACATTGTAATTCACCAAGGGGATGCATGTGAGTTTTTGACAAACAGTTACCTGGCTAAGTTTCATTATTTTTAAATACTACATGAGATGTAATGATTTTCATAATTTCCACATCTTGCCCATTATTGTATATCTAGGGCCAACTCACCCTGTCACTGGTTTCAGGAATAGTGTGTTAATGTCCCAGACCCCGAGTGTGTGAGTGTGTAAATGTCCCTGACCTCCAGTGTGTGAGTGTGTAAATGAACCTGGCCCCCAGTATGTGAGTGTGTAAATGTCCCTGACCTCCAGTGTGTGAGTGTGTAAATGAACCTGGCCCCCAGTGTGCGCGTGTGTAAATGTCCCTGACCTCCAGTGTGTGAGTGTATAAACGAACCTGGCCCCCAGTGTGTGAGTGTGTAAATGTCCCTGACCTCCAGTGTGTGAGTGTGTAAATGAACCTGGACCCCAGTGTGTGAGTGTGTAAATGTCCCTGACCCCGAGTGTGTGAGCGTTTAAATGCCCAACACCCCGAGAGAGAGAGTGTGTAAATGTCCCTGACCCCAGCGTGAGAGTGTGTAAATGTCCCTGACCTCCAGTGTGTGAGTGTAAATGCCCCGACCCCAGTGTGTGAGTGTGTAAATGCCCCTGACCCCAGCGTGTGGGTGTGTAAATGTCCCTGGCCCCAGTGTGTGAGTGTGTAAATGTCTCTGGCCCCAGTGTGTGAGTGTGTAAATGTCCCTGACCCCAGCGTGTGCGTGTGTAAATGTTCCCGACCCCCAAAGTGCGAGTGTGTAAATGTCTCAACCCCCAGTGTGTGAGTGTGTAAATGTCCCCAACCACCAGTGTGTGAGTGTGTAAATGTCCATGATCCCCGGTGTGTGAGCGTGTGAATGTCCCACACCCCAGTGTGTGTGTGTAAATGGCCCTGACCCTGAGTGTGTGAGTGTGTAAATGTCCCCGATCCCGAGTGTGTGTGTGTAAATATCCCTAATGTTGAGTGTGTGAATGTGCAAATGACCCTAACCCCCATTGTGAGAGTGTGTAAATTCCACACCCCAGTGTGTGGGTGTGTAAATGTCCCCAACCCCCGTGTTTGAGTGTGTAAATGACCCAGATCCCGAGTGTGTGAGTGTGTAAATGCCCCTGTTCCCCGGTGTGTGAGTGTGTAAATGTCCCTGACCATCCATCGCGTGAATGTGTAAATGTCCCTGACCCTGAGTATGTGAGTGTGTAAATGTCCATAACCCCCAGCGTGTGCATGTGTAAACACCCCTGACCCCCAGTTTGTAAGTGTGTAAATGCCCCTCACCCCGAGTGTGTGAGCGTGTAAATGTCCTACACCCTGAGAGTGAGTGTGTAAATGTCCCTGACCCCCAGTGTGCGAGTGTGTAAATGACCACGAGCCACAGCGTGTGAGTGTGTAAATATCCCTGACCCCAGTGTGCGAGTGTGTAAATTTCCCTTCCCCAGCGCGTGAGTGTGTAAATGTTCCGGGCTTCCAGTGCGTGCATGTGTAAATGTCCCAGCCCCCCAGTGTTTGAGTGTGTAAATGTCCCAGACCCCCGGTGTATGGGTGTGTAAGTGACCCGGCCCCTAGTGTCAGTGTGTAAATGCGCCACACCCTGAGTGTGTGAGTGTGTAAATGTCCCAGACCCCGAGTGTGAGTTTGTAAATGTCCGCAGCTCTGCGTGTGTGAGTGTGTAAATGTCCCTGACCCCCGGTGTGTGAGCGTGTAAATGTTCCACACCCTGAGTGTGTGAGTGTGTAAATGTATCTGGCCCCCAGTGTGTGAGTGTGTAAATGTCTCCAGCCCCCGGCGTGCGGGTGTGTAAATGCCCCAGACCCCCAGTGAGTTAGTGTGTAAATGTTCCCGACCCCCGGTGTGTGAGTGTGTAAATGTCCCCGACTCCCGGTGTGTGTGTGTAAATGTCCCAAACCGCCACTGAGTGAGCGTGTAAATGTCCCAGACCTGGGATCTCACTCAGCTACATGGGCCAGTTTCCTGGGGTCTGGTGTGTTTACAGACTACTCCTGCTTTGTGGCTCTGGGATGGTCTCCTGATCAGTCACTCTTTCTCCTGGTGTGCACTGTGATACTGCCGATCTTCTGTCTCGGTTACGGCAGCCACTTGGTGAACTGTGAGGCAATTGGCAGCAGTAATGTCTCTGCATGAAGCACTCTGGCCCAGGACAGAAGCTGCAACACTCCTAAATATATTGATCGTTTTCCTGCAGGCGGTTACATTCCCAGGAGCTTGTGTGACAATTTCTGTAAGTCATCTATTCAGCCATCAATGGGCTAATTGTTTTCCCAATGGAGAGAGTCCTGTGGTGGAAGAAACCACAGGACAAGGGATGAATGAGTGAGAAAGCTCCCTTTCCAAAGTAAGCTGAGACAGCAAGCCCGATGGTAGCAGTACAATGTGAATCCATGCTAAATAATGTTGGATCCTTCCTTGAAAATTCCCACATCACACTGTATCATGCTCTTCGTCCGAAGAAAGAAGGAAAAGCACGATGACCATGGAATGAAGAATCATAGAATTATAGAAATTTACAGCCTAGAAGGAGGCCACTTCAGCCCATTGTGTCCGCGCCGGCCGACCAAGAGCTATCCAGCCTAATCCCACTTCCCAGCTCTCGGTCCATAGCTCTGTAGGTTACAGCACTTCAGGTGCACATCCAAGTACTTTTTAAATGTGGTGAGGGTTTCTGCCTCTACCACCCTTTCAGGCAGTGAGTTCCAGACCCCCACCACCCTCTGGGTGAAGAAGTTTCCCCTCAAATCCCCTCTAAACCTCCCCCCAATTACTTTAAATCTATGCCTCCTGGTTGTTGACCCCTCTGCCAAGAGAAACAGGTCCTTCCTATTCACTCTATCCAGGCCCCTCATAATTTTATACACCTCAATCAGGTCTCCCCTCAGCCTCCTCTGTTCCAAAGAAAACAACTCCAGCATCTCCAATCTTTCCTCATAGCTAAAATTCTCCAGTCCAGGCAACATCTTTGTCAATCTCCTCTGTACCCTCCCGAATGTAATCACATCTTTCCTGTAATGTGGTAACCAGAACTGTACACAGTACTCCAGCTGTGGTCTAATTAGTGTTTTATACACTTCAAGCATAACCTCCCTGCTCTTGTATTCTATGCCTCGGCCAATAAAGGCAAGCATTCCCTATGCTGTCTTAACCACATTATCCACCTGGCCTGCTACCTTCAGGGATCTGTGGACCTGCACTCCAAGGTTCCTTTGTTCCTCTACACTTCGCAGAGTCCTACCATTTAATGTGTATTCCCTTGCCTTGTTAGCGCTCCCCAAATGCATTAGCTCACACTTATCAGGATTGAATTCCATTTGCCACTGCTCTGCCCATCTGACCAGTTCATTGATATCTTCCTGCAGTCTTCAGCTTTCTTCTTCATCAACCATACAAGACCATGATTCTCTTCCAGACCAATGCATGATGAGAAAGTTTTGATGACCAATGTGTACTGACTAAGCCATGATGACCAAGGCATGGTGACCAACGTGAGATGGCCAAGTTATGATAACCAAGGTGGGATGTCATAAGAACATAAGAATTAGAAACATGAGTAGGCCACCTAGCTCCTCGAGCCTGCTCCGACATTCAACAAGATCATGGCTGATCCGGCCGTGGAATCAGCTCCACTTACCTGCCCGCTCCCCATAACCCTTAATTCCCTTTTTGGTTAAAAATCTATCTATCTGTGACTTGAATACATTCAATGAACTAGCCTCAACTGCTTCCTTGGGCAGAGAATTCCACAGATTCACAACCCTCTGGGAGAAGAAATTCCTTCTCAACTAGGTTTTAAATTGGCTTCCCCTTATTTTGAGGCTGTGCCCCCTAGTTCTAGTCTCTCCTACCAGTAGAAACAATCTCTCTGCTCTATCTTGTCTATCCCTTTCATTATTTTAAATGTTTCTATAAGATCACCCCTCATCCTTCTGAACTCCAACGAGTAAAGACCCAGTCTACTCAATCTATCATCATAAGGTAACCCTCTCATCTCCGGAATCAGCCTAGTGAATCGTCTCTGTACCCCCTCCAAAGCGAGTATATCCTTCCTTAAGTAAGGTGACCAAAACTGCACGCAGTACTCCAGGTGCGGCCTCACCAATACCCTATACAGGTGCAGCAGGACCTCCCTGCTTTTGTATTCCATCCGTCTCGACATGAAGGCCAATATTCCATTCGCCTTCCTGATTACCTGCTGCACCTGCAAACTAACTTTTTGGGATTCATGCACAAGGACCCCCAGGTCCCTCTGCACCGCAGCATGTTGTAATTTCTCCCCATTCAAATAATATTCCCTTTTACTGTTTTTTTTTCCAAGGTGGATGACCTCATATTTTCCGACATTGTATTCCATCTGCCAAACCTTAGCCCATTCGCTTAACCTATCTAAATCTCTTTGCAGTCTTTCTGTATCCTCTACACAACCCGCTTTCCCACTAATCTTTGTGTCATCTGCAAATTTTGTTACACTACACTCTGTCCCCTCTTCCAGGTCATCTATGTATATTGTAAACAGTTGTGGTCCCAGCACCGATCCCTGTGGCACACCACTAACCACCGATTTCCAACCCGAAAAGGACCCATTTATCCCAACTCTCTGCTTTCTGTTAGCCAGCCAATTCTCTATCCATGCTAATACATTTCCTCTGACTCCGTGTACCTCTATCTTCTGCAGTAACCTTTTGTGTGGCACCTTATCGAATGCCTTTTGGAAATCTAAATACACCACATCCATCGGTACACCTCTATCCACCATGCTCGTTATATCCTCAAAGAATTCCAGTAAATTAGTTAAACATGATTTCCCCTTCATGAATCCATGTTGCGTCTGCTTGATTACACTATTCCTATCTAGATGTCCCACTATTTCTTCCTTAGTGACAAAGGCTTGATGAACAAGTTGTGATGGCCAAGGTGAATGACCATGGTCTGTTGACCAAAGCATGATGACCAGAACATTATGACCAAGGCGTGAGACAGAGAAACAGACTGAGATACAGACTGAGATGGACTAAGACAGTCACACAGACTGAGACAGACATGGACAGACTGAGATAGAGACACAAATACCGAGACACAGAGTCAGAGGCAGTGAGGCACACCGAGGGAGCAAGACGGGAGGGGAATGGGGGTGGGTCATGCAAGGGGTGGGGCCATGTAAATATCCACATTGCAATCAAACGGAGCGCAAATAGTGACAGGTCGGTGGTATGGGCTGAGTCAGCGTGCAGAGTTCCTGCGTCATAGGCTGGGGCCCAGAGCAAACAGAAATCTCCTCTGTGCCAATCGCAGTTTTTCACTGAATAAAGCATTGTCTCAATCAACAAGAAACAGCACCATTATTCGAAGCCCGGACTTTCATCTCTGACATTTTCTGAAGAAGCAGCTGTTTGGAACCCAGTAGTGAGTGCTCCTTGCTTCCTCTATGTGTCTGGCATTGCCTGCCCACGGTCTGGGCCCAGCATCAATCGGCCGCTATTCTCCAAAGCTTCTATAAAGTATACAGCAACAGCACATTCAATCCTTAACCCTCCAAGTACACAACCACATCTACCAGTAACTGCATCCAATCAGGAAACAGCACAACATTCCCAGAACATGAGAAAGGGCAAAGATGAGATGGTCCTTGGCTTGATCAATGGTCACAGGTTAGATGGATGGTCACAGATTAGATGAATGGTCACTGGTTAGATTGATGGTCACTGGTTAGATCGATGGACACTGGTTAGATCAATGGACACTGGTTAGATCAATGGACACTGGTTAGAGCCATGGACACTGGTTAGATGGATGGTCACTGGTTAAATAGATGGTCACTGGTTAGATCCATGGACACTGGTTAGATGGATGGTCATGGGTTAGAGCTATGGACACTGGTTAGATCCATGGACACTGGTTAGATGGATGGTCACTGGTTAGATGGATGGTCACTGGTTAGATCCATGGACACTGGTTAGATGGATGGTCACTGGTTAGATGGATGGTCACTGGTTAGATCCATGGACACTGGTTAGATGGATGGTCACTGGTTAGATGGATGGTCACTGGTTAGATCCATGGACACTGGTTAGATGGATGGGCACGGGTTAGATGGATGGTCACTGGTTAGATGGATGGTCACTGGTTAGATCCATGGACACTGGTTAGATGGATGGTCACTGGTTAGATGGATGGTCACTGGTTAGATCCATGGACACTGGTTAGATGCATGGTTACAGGTTAGATCAATGGACACTGGTTAGATCGATGGTCACTGGTTAGATCCATGGACACTGGTTAGATGGATGGTCACTGGTTAGATGGATGGTCACTGGTTAGATCCATGGACACTGGTTAGATGGATGGTTACAGGTTTGATCAATGGACACTGGTTAGATGGATGGTCACTGGTTAGATCCATGGACACTGGTTAGATGGATGGTCACTGGTTAGATGGATGGTCACTGGTTAGATCCATGGACACTGGTTAGATTGATGGTCACTGGTTAGATCCATGGACACTGGTTAGATGGATGGTCACTGGTTAGATCCATGGACACTAGTTAGATGGATGGTCACTGGTTAGATGGATGATCACTGGCTAGATCCATAGACACTGGTTAGATGGATGGTCACTGGTTAGATGGATGGTCACTGGTTAGATCCATGGACACTGGTTAGATGGATGGTTACAGGTTAGATCAATGGACACTGGTTAGATCGATGGTCACTGGTTAGATCCATGGACACTGGTTAGATGGATGGTCACTGGTTAGATGGATGGTCACTGGTTAGATCCATGGACACTGGTTAGATGGATGGTCACTGGTTAGATCCATGGACACTGGTTAGATGGATGGTCATTGGTTAGAACAATGGACACTGGTTAGATGAATGGACACTGGTTAGATGAATGGTCAGAGGTTAGATCAATGGACACTGGTTAGATCGATGGTCACTGATTAGATCGATGGTCACTGGTTTGATCAATGGACACTGGTTAGATCGATGGTCACTGGTTAGATGGATGGTCACTGGTTAGATCATTGGACACTGGTTAGATCGATGGTCACTGGTTAGATGGATGGTCACTGGTTAGATCAATGTTCACTGGTTAGATGAATGGTCACAGGTTAGATGGATGGTCACTGGTTAGATCCATGGTCACTGGTTAGAGCTATGGACACTGGTTAGATGGATGGCCACTGTTTAGATGCATGGACACTGGTTAGATCTATGGACACTGGTTAGATCCATGGATACTGGTTAGATGGATGGTTACTGGTTAGATCTATGGACACTGGTTAGATCCATGGACACTGGTTCAATGGATGGTCACTGGTTACATGGATGGTCACTGGTTAGATGGATGGTCACTGGTTAGATCCATCGTCACTGGTTCGATCCATGGACACTGGTTAGATGGGTGGTCACTGGTTAGATGGATGGCCACTGGTTAGATGCATGGACACAGGTTGGATCTATGGACATTGCTTAGATCCATGGACACTGGTTAGATTGATGGTCACTGATTAGATGGATGGACACTGGTTAGATCCATGGACACTAGTTAGATCCATGGTCACTGGTTAGATCAATGGACACTGGTTAGATCAATCGACACTGGTTAGATGGATGGTCACTGGTTAGATGGATGGTCACTGGTTAGATCCATGGACATTGGTTAGATGGATTGTCACTGGTTAGATGGATGGTCACTGGTTAGATCCATGGGCACTAGTTAGATGGATGGCCACTGGTTAGATGGATGGTCACAGGTTAGATGGATGGTCACTGGTTAGCTGGATGGACACTGGTTAGATCTATGGACACTGGTTAGATGGATGGTCACTGGTTAGAGCTATGAACACTGGTTAGATCTATCGACACTGGTTAGATGGATGGTCACTGGTTAGAGCTATGGACACTAGTTAGATGGATGGCCACTGGTTAGATCCATGGACACAGGTTGGATCCATGGACACTGATTAGATTGATGGCACTGGTTGGATCAATGGTCACTGCTTGGATCATTGAGCACTGGTTAGTTGAGAAAGTCACTGATTGGATGGAACAGAGTAGGGCTGTGGGTGAGAGTGTACAGAGGAGATTTACGAGGATGTTTATGGATTGGAGAATTTTAGCTATGAGGAAAGATTGGATAGGCTTGGTTTGTTTTCTTTGGAACAGAAGAGGCTGAGAGGAAACCTTATTGAGGTGTATAAAATTATGAGGGGCCTGGATAGAGTGGGCAGGAAGGACCTGTTTCCCTTAGCAGAGGGGTCAACAATCGGGGACATAGATTTAAAGTAATTAGGGGGAGGTTTAGAGGGGATTTGAGGGGAAATGTCTTCACCCAGAGGGTGGTGGGGGTCTGGAACTCACTGTCTGAAAGGGTGGTAGAGGCAGAAACCCTCACCACATTAAAAAAGTATTTGGATGTGCACCTGAAATGCCATAACCCACAGGGCTACGGACCGAGAGCTGGAAAGTGGGTTTAGATTGCATAGCTCTTGGTCGGCCGGCGCGGACACGATGGCCCGAAATGGCCTCCTTCCGTGCTGTAAATTTCTGTGATTCCATTTGATTGGTAGGATTTTGTGTAGCCTTCTGACATGGAATGCAAGCAGCTGAACTTTCTCAAGCTTTGGGATCATTCTTGTTTCTGAATCATTGACAACAAAGCTTAGATATGAGTAGAACTTGTATTGTAGTAATAGTATTGTAATAGCATTATTTCATTTGAATTCCATAACTGTGCAGGGTTTCCCATGGCCCTTGTGCTGCTTTGTGCTCTATGTGAAGGTGGCATGTACTGAGTCTGATAGAGGAGCTGGGGGTAGGTAGCATGGAATTGGAGCAGGGCTTCATTTACAATCTCGCTAAATATCTCACATATCGGCTGGGCCAGGTGCAACGTGACGCTTCCAATAGTTCACAGTGAAGAACCCTCTACTTACCACCACTCACACTGCAGTCATAATATTCACACTTTAAATACTCGAATAAATTAGCTCCGTGCTCTGTGTTGTGGAGTTTCACCCAAAGGGAACAGACTGTCGGTTCTCTGATCACCGAAATCCAGGGAAAGCTGACAAGTGCTCCCCTTCATCTTCTCAGCCTGCATTAGACATCAAGTTCAGCTGAGAGTGCGAAATGCTAATGAGCTGTCCTGGCTCCACACCAGATTGCATGGTTAACTGATGATGTCATTGGCACCAAAGCAAGAAAAGTAATAAAATCTGAGCAATCCTGATTAAACATGCAGCCCTCTGCCCTGTGCCTCGGGTTAGGAACACCGCCTATTGAACAAGTGAACAGCATTGTTTGAGGCTAAGCCACAAAGTTACACTTGAAGCAAGCAAGCAGCGAAAAGCTGTGGACATCGTATCAATGCAGGCAATGTATCGCTACAGCCCCCGTCTCATGAAGCATAGTGTAACTGGGCATTGCATCACTGAGCACCGTATCACAAAACATCGTATCACAGAGCATCACATCAGAGGGAATCGTATCACTGCGCATCGTGTCACAGGGCACTGTATCACAGAGCATCATGTCACTGAGCATCGTATCACAGAGCATCGTATCACAGAGCATCATGTCACTGGGCATCGTATCACAGGGCATCGTATCACTGTGCATCGTATCACAGGGCATCATATCACTGGGCATCGTATCACAGAGCATCGTAACACTGGGCATTGTATCACAGGGCATAATATCACTGGGCATCGTATCACTGGGCATCATATCACTGGGCATCGTATCACTGAGCATGGTATCACAGAGAACCGTATCACAGGGCACCGTATCACTGGACATCGTATCACTGGGCATCGTATCATAGAGCATCGTATCACCAGGCATCATTTCACAGAGCATCGTATCACTGGGCATCGTATCGTTGAGCATCATATCACTGGGCATCGTATCACTGCGCATCATATCACAGGGCATCGTATCACTGGGCATCGTATCACAGGGCATCGTATCACATAGCATCGTATCACAGAGCATCGTGTCACTGGGCATCGTATCACTGTGCATTATTTCACAGGGCATCGTATCACTGAGCATCATATAATTGGGCACCGTATCACAGGGCATCGTATCACTGGGCATCGTATCACAGGGCATCGTATCACTGGACATCGTATCACTGGACATCGTATCACATGGCATCATATCACTGGGCATCGTATCACTGTACATCATATCACAGGGCATCATATCACTGGGCATCGTATCACTGAGCATCGTATCACTGGGCATCGTATCACTGAGCATCGTATCACTGGGCATCGTATCACTGGGCATCGTATCACAGGGCATCATATCACTGGGCATCGTATCACCAGGCATCGTATCACAGTGAATCGTATCACAGAGCATCGTACCACTGGGCATCATTTCACAGGGCATCGTATCACTGAGCATCATATAATTGGGCACTGTATCACAGGGCATCGTATCACTGGGCATCGTATCACAGGGCATCATATCACTGGACATCGTATCACTGGACATCGTATCACATGGCATCATATCACAGGGCATCATATCACTGGGCATCGTATCACTGAGCATCGTATCACTGAGCATCATATCACAGAGCATCATATCACAGGGCGTCATATCGCTGAGCATCGTTTCACTCTGCATCGTATCACTGGGCATCGTATCACTCTGCATCTTATCACTGGGCATCGTATCACTGAGCATCGTATCACTGGGCATTGCATCACTGGGCATCGTATCACTGGGCTTCGTATCACTGAGCGTCGCATCACTGGGCATCGTATCACTGCTCATCATATCACAGGGCATCGTATCACCAGGCATCGTATCACAGAGAATCGTATCACAGAGCATCGTACCACTGGGCATCGTATCACTGAGCATCGTATCACATAGCATCGTATCACAGAGCATCATATAATTGGGCAACATAACACAGGGCATCATATCACTGCGCATCGTATCACAGGGCATCGCATCACTGGGCATCGTATCACAGAGCATCGTATCACAGAGCAGCGTATCACTGGGCATCATATAATTGGGCAACATATCACAGGGCATCATATCACTGCGCATCATATCACAGGGCATCGTATCACTGGGCATCGTATCACAGAGCATCGTATCACAGAGCATCGTATCACTGGGCATCGTATCACTGCGCATCGTATCACAGAGCATCGTAACACTGGGCATCGTATCACAGAGCATCGTATCACTGGGCATCGTATCACAGAGCATCTTATCACCGGCCTTCGTACCAAAGAGCATCGCATCACTGGGCATCGTATCACAGAACATTGTATAACTGGACATCGTATCACTGGGCATCGTATCACTGAGCATCGTATCACAAGACATCGTATCACTGAGCGTCGTATCATTGGGCATCGTATCACTGCGCATCGTATCACACAACATCGTATCACAGAGCATCATATCATTGGGCACCGTATCACAGGGCATCGTATCACTGGGCATCGTATTACAGAGCATCGTATCACTGGACATCGTATCACTGGACATCGTATCACATGGGATCATATCACTGGGCATCGTATCACTGTACATCATATCACAGGGCATCATATCACTGGGCATCGAATCACTGAACATCGTATCACTGGGCATCGTATCACTGTACATCATATCACAGGGCATCATATCACTGGGCATCGAATCACTGAACATCGTATCACTGGGCATCGTATCACTGGGCTTCGTATCACTGAGCGTCGCATCACTGGGCATCGTATCACTGCGCATCATATCACAGGGCATCGTATCACCAGGCATCATATCACAGAGAATCGTATCACAGAGCATCGTACCACTGGGCATCGTATCACTGAGCATCGTATCACATAGCATTGTATCACAGAGCATCATATAATTGGGCAACATATCACACTGCATCATATCAGTGCGCATCGTATCACAGGGCATCGTATCACTGGGCATCGTATCACTGAGCGTCGCATCACTAGGCATCGTATCACTGCTCATCATATCACAGGGCATCGTATCACCAGGCATCGTATCACAGAGAATCGTATCACAGAGCATCGTACCACTGGGCATCGTATCATTGAGCATCGTATCACATAGCATCGTATCACAGAGTATCATATAATTGGGCAACATATCACAGGGCATCATATCACTGCGCATCGTATCACAGGGCATCGTATCACTGGGCATCGTATCACAGAGCATCGTATCACAGAGCATCGTATCACTGGGCATCGTATCACTGCGCATCGTATCACAGAGCATCGTAACACTGGGCATCGTATCACAGAGCATCGTATCACTGGGCATCGTATCACAGAGCCTCGTATCACTGGACATCGTATCAATGCGCATCGTATCACTGAGCATCCTATCACTAGGCATCGTATCACTGGGCATCGTATCACAGGACATCGTATCACTGAGCGTCGTATCACTGGGCATCGTATCACTGCGCATCGTATCACATAACATCGTATCACAGAGCATCATATCATTGGGCACCGTATCACAGGGCATCGTATCACTGGGCATCGTATCACAGAGCATCGTATCACTGAACATCGTATCACTGGACATCGTATCACATGGCATCATATCACTGGGCATCGTATCACTGTACATCATATCACAGGGCATCATATCACTGGGCATCGTATCACTGGGCTTCGTATCACTGAGCGTCGTATCACTGGGCATCGTATCACTGCGCATCACATCACAGGGCATCGTATCACTAGGCATCGTATCACAGAGATTCGTATCACAGAGCATCGTACCACTGGGCATCGTATCACTGAGCATCGTATCACATAGCATCGTATCACAGAGCATCATATAATTGGGCAACATATCACAGGGCATCATATCACTGCGCTTCGTATCAGAGGGCATCGTATCACTGGGCATCGTATCACAGGGCATCGTATCACTGAGCATTGTATTACTGAGCATGGTATCACTGAGAATCGTATCACAGGGCACCGTATCACTCGCATCATATCACGGGGCATCGTATCACTGGACATCATATCACTGGGCATCGTATCATTGAGCATCATATCACTGGGCATCGTATCACTGGGCAGCATATCACAGGGCATCGTATCACTGAGCATCGTATCACATAGCATCGTATCACAGAGCATCATACCATTGGGCATGGTATCACAGGGCATCATATCACTGCGCATCGTATCACAGAGCATCGTATCACAGAGCATCGTATCACTGGGCATCGTATCACTGGTCATCGTATCGTTGAGCATCATATCACTGGGCATCGTATCACTGCGCATCATATCACAGGGCCTCGTATCACTGGGCATCGTATCACAGGGCATCGTATCACATAGCATCGTATCACAGAGCATCGTGTCACTGGGCATCGTATCACTGTGCATCATTTCATAGGGCATCGTATCACTGAGCATCATATAATTGGGCACCGTATCACAGGGCATCGTATCACTGGGCATCGTATCACAGGGCATCGTATCACTGGACATCGTATCACTGGACATCGTATCACATGGCATCATATCACTGGGCATCGTATCACTGTACATCATATCACAGGGCATCATATCACTGGGCATCGTATCACTGAGCATCGTATCACTGGGCATCGTATCACTGAGCATCGTATCACTGGGCATCGTATCACTGGGCATCGTATCACAAGGCATCATATCACTGGGCATCGTATCACCAGGCATCGTATCACAGTGAATCGTATCACAGAGCATCGTATCACTGGGCATCGTATCACAGGGCATCATATCACTGGACATCGTATCACTGGACATCGTATCACATGGCATCATATCACAGGGCATCATATCACTGGGCATCGTATCACTGAGCATCGTATCACTGAGCATCATATCACAGAGCATCATATCACAGGGCGTCATATCGCTGAGCATCGTTTCACTCTGCACCGTATCACTTGGCATCGTATCACTCTGCATCTTATCACTGGGCATCGTATCACTGAGCATCGTATCACTGGGCATCGCATCACTGGGCATCGTATCACTGGGCTTCGTTTCACTGAGCGTCGCATCACTGGGCATCGTATCACTGCTCATCATATCACAGGGCATCGTATCACCGGGCATCGTATCACAGAGAATCGTATCACAGAGCATCGTACCACTGGGCATCGTATCACTGAGCATCGTATCACATAGCATCGTATCACAGAGCATCATATAATTGGGCAACATAACACAGGGCATCATATCACTGAGCATCGTATCACAGGGCATCGTATCACTAGGCATCGTATCACAGAGCATCGTATCACAGAGCATCGTATCACTGGGCATCATATAATTGGGCAACATATCACAGGGCATCATATCACTGCGCATCATATCACAGGGCATCGTATCACTGGGCATCGTATCACAGAGCATCGTATCACAGAGCATCGTATCACTGGGCATCGCATCACTGGTCATCGTATCACTGGGCTTCGTATCACTGAGTGTCGCATCACTGGGCATCGTATCACTGCTCATCATATCACAGGGCATCGTATCACTGGGCATCGTATCACAGAGCATCGTATCACAGAGCATCGTATCACTGGGCATCGTATCACTGCGCATCGTATCACAGAGCATCGTAACACTGGGCATCGTATCACAGAGCATCGTATCACTGGGCATCGTATCACAGAGCATCTTATCACCGGCCTTCGTACCAAAGAGCATCGTATCACTGGGTATCGTATCACAGAACATTGTATAACTGGACATCGTATCACTGGGCATCGTATCACTGAGCATCGTATCACAAGACATCGTATCACTGAGCATCATATCATTGGGCACCGTATCACAGGGCATCGTATCACTGGGCATCGTATTACAGAGCATCGTATCACTGGACATCGTATCACTGGACATCGTATCACATGGGATCATATCACTGGGCATCGTATCACTGTACATCATATCACAGGGCATCATATCACTGGGCATCGTATCACTGAACATCGTATCACTGGGCATCGTATCACTGGGCTTCGTATCACTGAGCGTCGCATCACTGGGCATCGTATCACTGCGCATCATATCACAGGGCATCGTATCACCAGGCATCATATCACAGAGAATCGTATCACAGAGCATCGTACCACTGGGCATCGTATCACTGAGCATCGTATCACATAGCATCGTATCACAGAGCATCATATAATTGGGCAACATATCACACTGCATCATATCAGTGCGCATCGTATCACAGGGCATCGTATCACTGGGCATCGTATCACTGAGCGTCGCATCACTAGGCATCGTATCACTGCTCATCATATCACAGGGCATCGTATCACCAGGCATCGTATCACAGATAATCGTATCACAGAGCATCGTACCACTGGGCATCGTATCACTGAGCATCGTATCACATAGCATCGTATCACAGAGTATCATATAATTGGGCAACATATCACACGGCATCATATCACTGCGCATCGTATCACAGGGCATCGTATCACTGGGCATCATATCACAGAGCATCGTATCACAGAGCATCGTATCACAGGGCATCGTATCACTGCGCATCGTATCACAGAGCATCGTAACACTGGGCATCGTATCACAGAGCATCGTATCACTGGGCATCGTATCACAGAGCATCATATCACTGGACATCGTATCACTGCGCATCGTATCACTGAGCATCCTATCACTAGGCATCGTATCACTGGGCATCGTATCACAGGGCTTCGTTTCACTGAGCGTCGCATCACTGGGCATCGTATCACTGCTCATCATATCACAGGGCATCGTATCACCAGGCATCGTATCACAGAGAATCGTATCACAGAGCATCGTACCACTGGGCATCGTATCACTGAGCATCGTATCACATAGCATCGTATCACAGAGCATCATATAATTGGGCAACATAACACAGGGCATCATATCACTGAGCATCGTATCACTGGGCATCGTATCACTGCTCATCATATCACAGGGCATCGTATCACCAGGCATCGTATCACAGATAATCGTATCACAGAGCATCGTACCACTGGGCATCGTATCACTGAGCATCGTATCACATAGCATCGTATCACAGAGTATCATATAATTGGGTAACATATCACAGGGCATCATATCACTGCGCATTGTATCACAGGGCATCGTATCACTGGGCATCGTATCACAGAGCATCGTATCACAGAGCATCGTATCACTGGGCATCGTATCACTGCGCATCGTATCACAGAGCATCGTAACACTGGGCATCGTATCACAGAGCATCGTATCACTGGGCATCGTATCACAGAGCATCGTATCACTGGACATCGTATCACTGCGCATCGTATCACTGAGCATCCTATCACTGGGCATCGCATCACTGGGCATCGTATCACTGGTCTTCGTTTCACTGAGCGTCGCATCACTGGGCATCGTATCACTGCTCATCATATCACAGGGCATCGTATCACCAGGCATCGTATCACAGAGAATCGTATCACAGAGCATCGTACCACTGGGCATCGTATCACTGAGCATCGTATCACATAGCATCGTATCACAGAGCATCATATAATTGGGCAACATAACACAGGGCATCATATCACTGAGCATCGTATCACAGGGCATCGTATCACTGGGCATCGTATCACAGAGCATCGTATCACAGAGCATCGTATCACTGGGCATCATATAATTGGGCAACATATCACAGGGCATCATATCACTGCGCATCATATCACAGGGCATCGTATCACTGGGCATCGTATCACAGAGCATCGTATCACAGAGCATCGTATCACTGGGCATCGCATCACTGCGCATCGTATCACTGGGCATCGTATCACTGCGCATCGTATCACAGAGCATCGTAACACTGGGCATCGTATCACAGAGCATCGTATCACAGAGCATCGTATCACTGGGCATCGTATCACTGCGCACCGTATCACAGAGCATCGTAACACTGGGCATCGTATCACTGGGCATCGTATCACAGAGCATCGTATCACTGGGCATCGTATCACTGCGCATCGTATCACAGAGCATCGTAACACTGGGCATCGTATCACAGAGCATCGTATCACTGGGCATCGTATCACAGAGCATCTTATCACCGGCCTTCGTACCAAAGAGCATCGTATCACTGGGCATCGTATCACAGAACATTGTATAACTGGACATCGTATCACTGGGCATCGTATCACTGAGCATCGTATCACAAGACATCGTATCACTGAGCGTCGTATCATTGGGCATCGTATCACTGCGCATCGTATCACATAACATCGTATCACAGAGCATCATATCATTGGGCACCGTATCACAGGGCATCGTATCACTGGGCATCGTATCACTGAGCATCCTATCACTAGGCATCGTATCACTGGGCATCGTATCACAGGACATCGTATCACTGAGCGTCGTATCACTGGGCATCGTATCACTGCGCATCGTATCACATAACATCGTATCACAGAGCATCATATCATTGGGCACCGTATCACAGGGCATCGTATCACTGGGCATCGTATCACAGAGCATCGTATCACTGAACATCGTATCACTGGACATCGTATCACATGGCATCATATCACTGGGCATCGTATCACTGTACATCATATCACAGGGCATCATATCACTGGGCATCGTATCACTGGGCTTCGTATCACTGAGCGTCGTATCACTGGGCATCGTATCACTGCGCATCACATCACAGGGCATCGTATCACTAGGCATCGTATCACAGAGATTCGTATCACAGAGCATCGTACCACTGGGCATCGTATCACTGAGCATCGTATCACATAGCATCGTATCACAGAGCATCATATAATTGGGCAACATATCACAGGGCATCATATCACTGCGCATCGTATCAGAGGGCATCGTATCACTGGGCATCGTATCACAGGGCATCGTATCACTGAGCATTGTATCACTGAGCATGGTATCACTGAGAATCGTATCACAGGGCACCGTATCACTCGCATCATATCACGGGGCATCGTATCACTGGACATCATATCACTGGGCATCGTATCATTGAGCATCATATCACTGGGCATCGTATCACTGGGCAGCATATCACAGGGCATCGTATCACTGAGCATCGTATCACATAGCATCGTATCACAGAGCATCATACCATTGGGCATGGTATCACAGGGCATCATATCACTGCGCATCATATCACAGAGCATCGTATCACAGAGCATCGTATCACTGTGCATCGTATCACTGGTCATCGTATCGTTGAGCATCATATCACTGGGCATCGTATCACTGCGCATCATATCACAGGGCCTCGTATCACTGGGCATCGTATCACAGGGCATCGTATCACATAGCATCGTATCACAGAGCATCGTGTCACTGGGCATCGTATCACTGTGCATCATTTCATAGGGCATCGTATCACTGAGCATCATATAATTGGGCACCGTATCACAGGGCATCGTATCACTGGGCATCGTATCACAGGGCATCGTATCACTGGACATCGTATCACTGGACATCGTATCACATGGCATCATATCACTGGGCATCGTATCACTGTACATCATATCACAGGGCATCATATCACTGGGCATCGTATCACTGAGCATCGTATCACTGGGCATCGTATCACTGAGCATCATATCACTGGGCATCGTATCACTGGGCATCGTATCACAAGGCATCATATCACTGGGCATCGTATCACCAGGCATCGTATCACAGTGAATCGTATCACAGAGCATCGTATCACTGGGCATCGTATCACAGGGCATCATATCACTGGACATCGTATCACTGGACATCGTATCACATGGCATCATATCACAGGGCATCATATCACTGGGCATCGTATCACTGAGCATCGTATCACTGAGCATCATATCACAGAGCATCATATCACAGGGCGTCATATCGCTGAGCATCGTTTCACTCTGCACCGTATCACTTGGCATCGTATCACTCTGCATCTTATCACTGGGCATCGTATCACTGAGCATCGTATCACTGGGCATCGCATCACTGGGCATCGTATCACTGGGCTTCGTTTCACTGAGCGTCGCATCACTGGGCATCGTATCACTGCTCATCATATCACAGGGCATCGTATCACCAGGCATCGTATCACAGAGAATCGTATCACAGAGCATCGTACCACTGGGCATCGTATCACTGAGCATCGTATCACATAGCATCGTATCACAGAGCATCATATAATTGGGCAACATAACACAGGGCATCATATCACTGAGCATCGTATCACAGGGCATCGTATCACTAGGCATCGTATCACAGAGCATCGTATCACAGAGCATCGTATCACTGGGCATCATATAATTGGGCAACATATCACAGGGCATCATATCACTGCGCATCATATCACAGGGCATCGTATCACTGGGCATCGTATCACAGAGCATCGTATCACAGAGCATCGTATCACTGGGCATCGCATCACTGGGCATCGTATCACTGGGCTTCGTATCACTGAGTGTCGCATCACTGGGCATCGTATCACTGCTCATCATATCACAGGGCATCGTATCACTGGGCATCGTATCACAGAGCATCGTATCACAGAGCATCGTATCACTGGGCATCGTATCACTGCGCATCGTATCACAGAGCATCGTAACACTGGGCATCGTATCACAGAGCATCGTATCACTGGGCATCGTATCACAGAGCATCTTATCACCGGCCTTCGTACCAAAGAGCATCGTATCACTGGGTATCGTATCACAGAACATTGTATAACTGGACATCGTATCACTGGGCATCGTATCACTGAGCATCGTATCACAAGACATCGTATCACTGAGCATCATATCATTGGGCACCGTATCACAGGGCATCGTATCACTGGGCATCGTATTACAGAGCATCGTATCACTGGACATCGTATCACTGGACATCGTATCACATGGGATCATATCACTGGGCATCGTATCACTGTACATCATATCACAGGGCATCATATCACTGGGCATCGTATCACTGAACATCGTATCACTGGGCATCGTATCACTGGGCTTCGTATCACTGAGCGTCGCATCACTGGGCATCGTATCACTGCGCATCATATCACAGGGCATCGTATCACCAGGCATCATATCACAGAGAATCGTATCACAGAGCATCGTACCACTGGGCATCGTATCACTGAGCATCGTATCACATAGCATCGTATCACAGAGCATCATATAATTGGGCAACATATCACACTGCATCATATCAGTGCGCATCGTATCACAGGGCATCGTATCACTGGGCATCGTATCACTGAGCGTCGCATCACTAGGCATCGTATCACTGCTCATCATATCACAGGGCATCGTATCACCAGGCATCGTATCACAGATAATCGTATCACAGAGCATCGTACCACTGGGCATCGTATCACTGAGCATCGTATCACATAGCATCGTATCACAGAGTATCATATAATTGGGCAACATATCACAGGGCATCATATCACTGCGCATCGTATCACAGGGCATAGTATCACTGGGCATCATATCACAGAGCATCGTATCACAGAGCATCGTATCACTGGGCATCGTATCACTGCGCATCGTATCACAGAGCATCGTAACACTGGGCATCGTATCACAGAGCATCGTATCACTGGGCATCGTATCACAGAGCATCGTATCACTGGACATCGTATCACTGCGCATTGTATCACTGAGCATCCTATCACTAGGCATCGTATCACTGGGCATCGTATCACAGGGCTTCGTTTCACTGAGCGTCGCATCACTGGGCATCGTATCACTGCTCATCATATCACAGGGCATCGTATCACCAGGCATCGTATCACAGAGAATCGTATCACAGAGCATCGTACCACTGGGCATCGTATCACTGAGCATCGTATCACATAGCATCGTATCACAGAGCATCATATAATTGGGCAACATAACACAGGGCATCATATCACTGAGCATCGTATCACTGGGCATCGTATCACTGCTCATCATATCACAGGGCATCGTATCACCAGGCATCGTATCACAGATAATCGTATCACAGAGCATCGTACCACTGGGCATCGTATCACTGAGCATCGTATCACATAGCATCGTATCACAGAGTATCATATAATTGGGTAACATATCACAGGGCATCATATCACTGCGCATTGTATCACAGGGCATCGTATCACTGGGCATCGTATCACAGAGCATCGTATCACAGAGCATCGTATCACTGGGCATCGTATCACTGCGCATCGTATCACAGAGCATCGTAACACTGGGCATCGTATCACAGAGCATCGTATCACTGGGCATCGTATCACAGAGCATCGTATCACTGGACATCGTATCACTGCGCATCGTATCACTGAGCATCCTATCACTGGGCATCGCATCACTGGGCATCGTATCACTGGTCTTCGTTTCACTGAGCATCGCATCACTGGGCATCGTATCACTGCTCATCATATCACAGGGCATCGTATCACCAGGCATCGTATCACAGAGAATCATATCACAGAGCATCGTACCACTGGGCATCGTATCACTGAGCATTGTATCACATAGCATCGTATCACAGAGCATCATATAATTGGGCAACATAACACAGGGCATCATATCACTGAGCATCGTATCACAGGGCATCGTATCACTGGGCATCGTATCACAGAGCATCGTATCACAGAGCATCGTATCACTGGGCATCATATAATTGGGCAACATATCACAGGGCATCATATCACTGCGCATCATATCACAGGGCATCGTATCACTGGGCATCGTATCACAGAGCATCGTATCACAGAGCATCGTATCACTGGGCATCGCATCACTGGGCATCGTATCACTGGGCTTCGTATCACTGAGTGTCGCATCACTGGGCATCGTATCACTGCTCATCATATCACAGGGCATCGTATCACTGGGCATCGTATCACAGAGCATCGTATCACTGGGCATCGTATCACTGCGCATCGTATCACAGAGCATCGTAACACTGGGCATCGTATCACAGAGCATCGTATCACTGGGCATCGTATCACAGAGCATCTTATCACCGGCCTTCGTACCAAAGAGCATCGTATCACTGGGCATCGTATCACAGAACATTGTATAACTGGACATCGTATCACTGGGCATCGTATCACTGAGCATCGTATCACAAGACATCGTATCACTGAGCGTCGTATCATTGGGCATCGTATCACTGCGCATCGTATCACATAACATCGTATCACAGAGCATCATATCATTGGGCACCGTATCACAGGGCATCGTATCACTGGGCATCGTATTACAGAGCATCGTATCACTGGACATCGTATCACTGGACATCGTATCACATGGGATCATATCACTGGGCATCGTATCACTGTACATCATATCACAGGGCATCATATCACTGGGCATCGTATCACTGAACATCGTATCACTGGGCATCGTAGCACTGGGCTTCGTATCACTGAGCGTCGCATCACTGGGCATCGTATCACTGCGCATCATATCACAGGGCATCGTATCACCAGGCATCATATCACAGAGAATCGTATCACAGAGCATCGTACCACTGGGCATCGTATCACTGAGCATCGTATCACATAGCATTGTATCACAGAGCATCATATAATTGGGCAACATATCACACTGCATCATATCAGTGCGCATCGTATCACAGGGCATCGTATCACTGGGCATCGTATCACTGAGCGTCGCATCACTAGGCATCGTATCACTGATCATCATATCACAGGGCATCGTATCACCAGGCATCGTATCACAGATAATCGTATCACAGAGCATCGTACCACTGGGCATCGTATCACTGAGCATCGTATCACATAGCATCGTATCACAGAGTATCATATAATTGGGCAACATATCACAGAGCATCATATCACTGCGCATCGTATCACAGGGCATCGTATCACTGGGCATCGTATCACAGAGCATCGTATCACAGAGCATCGTATCACTGGGCATCGTATCACTGCGCATCGTATCACAGAGCATCGTATCACTGGGCATCGTATCACAGAGCATCGTATCACTGGACATCGTATCACTGCGCATCGTATCACTGAGCATCCTATCACTAGGCATCGTATCACTGGGCATCGTATCACAGGACATCGTATCACTGAGCGTCGTATCACTGGGCATCGTATCACTGCGCATCGTATCACATAACATCGTATCACAGAGCATCATATCATTGGGCACCGTATCACAGGGCATCGTATCACTGGGCATCGTATCACAGAGCATCGTATCACTGGACATCGTATCACTGAACATCGTATCACATGGCATCATATCACTGGGCATCGTATCACTGTACATCATATCACAGGGCATCATATCACTGGGCATCGTATCACTGGGCTTCGTATCACTGAGCGTCGTATCACTGGGCATCGTATCACTGCGCATCACATCACAGGGCATCGTATCACTAGGCATCGTATCACAGAGATTCGTATCACAGAGCATCGTACCACTGGGCATCGTATCACTGAGCATCGTATCACATAGCATCGTATCACAGAGCATCATATAATTGGGCAACATTTCACAGGGCATCATATCACTGCGCATCGTATCAGAGGGCATCGTATCACTGGGCATCGTATCACAGGGCATCGTATCACTGAGCATTGTATCACTGAGCATGGTATCACTGAGAATCGTATCACAGGGCACCGTATCACTCGCATCATATCACAGGGCATCGTATCACTGGGCATCGTATCACAGAGCATCGTATCACAGAGCATCGTATCACTGGGCATCATATAATTGGGCAACATATCACAGGGCATCATATCACTGCGCATCATATCACAGGGCATCGTATCACTGGGCATCGTATCACAGAGCATCGTATCACAGAGCATCGTATCACTGGGCATCGCATCACTGGGCATCGTATCACTGGGCTTCGTATCACTGAGTGTCGCATCACTGGGCATCGTATCACTGCTCATCATATCACAGGGCATCGTATCACTGGGCATCGTATCACAGAGCATCGTATCACAGAGCATCGTATCACTGGGCATCGTATCACTGCGCATCGTATCACAGAGCATCGTAACACTGGGCATCGTATCACAGAGCATCGTATCACTGGGCATCGTATCACAGAGCATCTTATCACCGGCCTTCGTACCAAAGAGCATCGTATCACTGGGCATCGTATCACAGAACATTGTATAACTGGACATCGTATCACTGGGCATCGTATCACTGAGCATCGTATCACAAGACATCATATCACTGAGCGTCGTATCATTGGGCATCGTATCACTGCGCATCGTATCACTGGGCATCGTATTACAGAGCATCGTATCACTGGACATCGTATCACTGGACATCGTATCACATGGGATCATATCACTGGGCATCGTATCACTGTACATCATATCACAGGGCATCATATCACTGGGCATCGTATCACTGAACATCGTATCACTGGGCATCGTAGCACTGGGCTTCGTATCACTGAGCATCGCATCACTGGGCATCGTATCACTGCGCATCATATCACAGGGCATCGTATCACCAGGCATCATATCACAGAGAATCGTATCACAGAGCATCGTACCACTGGGCATCGTATCACTGAGCATCGTATCACATAGCATCGTATCACAGAGCATCATATAATTGGGCAACATATCACACTGCATCATATCAGTGCGCATCGTATCACAGGGCATCGTATCACTGGGCATCGTATCACTGAGCGTCGCATCACTAGGCATCGTATCACTGCTCATCATATCACAGGGCATCGTATCACCAGGCATCGTATCACAGAGAATCGTATCACAGAGCATCGTACCACTGGGCATCGTATCACTGAGCATCGTATCACATAGCATCGTATCACAGAGTATCATATAATTGGGCAACATATCACAGGGCATCATATCACTGCGCATCGTATCACAGGGCATCGTATCACTGGGCATCATATCACAGAGCATCGTATCACAGAGCATCGTATCACTGGGCATCGTATCACTGCGCATCGTATCACAGGGCATCATATCACTGCGCATCGTATCAGAGGGCATCGTATCACTGGGCATCATATCACTGCGCATCGTATCAGAGGGCATCGTAACACTGGGCATCGTATCACAGAGCATCGTATCACTGGGCATCGTATCACAGAGCATCTTATCACCGGCCTTCATACCAAAGAGCATCGTATCACTGGGCATCGTATCACAGAACATTGTATAACTGGACATCGTATCACTGGGCATCGTATCACTGAGCATCGTATCACAAGACATCGTATCACTGAGCGTCGTATCATTGGGCATCGTATCACTGCGCATCGTATCACATAACATCGTATCACAGAGCATCATATCATTGGGCACCGTATCACAGGGCATCGTATCACTGGGCATCGTATTACAGAGCATCGTATCACTGGACATCGTATCACTGGACATCTTATCACATGGGATCATATCACTGGGCATCGTATCACTGTACATCATATCACAGGGCATCATATCACTGGGCATCGTATCACTGAACATCGTATCACTGGGCATCGTAGCACTGGGCTTCGTATCACTGAGCGTCGCATCACTGGGCATCGTATCACTGCGCATCATATCACAGGGCATCGTATCACCAGGCATCATATCACAGAGAATCGTATCACAGAGCATCGTACCACTGGGCATCGTATCACTGAGCATCGTATCACATAGCATTGTATCACAGAGCATCATATAATTGGGCAACATATCACACTGCATCATATCAGTGCGCATCGTATCACAGGGCATCGTATCACTGGGCATCGTATCACTGAGCGTCGCATCACTAGGCATCGTATCACTGATCATCATATCACAGGGCATCGTATCACCAGGCATCGTATCACAGATAATCGTATCACAGAGCATCGTACCACTGGGCATCGTATCACTGAGCATCGTATCACATAGCATCGTATCACAGAGTATCATATAATTGGGCAACATATCACAGGGCATCATATCACTGCGCATCGTATCACAGGGCATCGTATCACTGGACATCGTATCACAGAGCATCGTATCACAGAGCATCGTATCACTGGGCATCGTATCACTGCGCATCGTATCACAGAGCATCGTATCACTGGGCATCGTATCACAGAGCATCGTATCACTGGACATCGTATCACTGCGCATCGTATCACTGAGCATCCTATCACTAGGCATCGTATCACTGGGCATCATATCACAGGGCATCGTATCACTGAGCGTCGTATCACTGGGCATCGTATCACTGCGCATCGTATCACATAACATCGTATCACAGAGCATCATATCATTGGGCACCGTATCACAGGGCATCGTATCACTGGGCATCGTATCACAGAGCATCGTATCACTGGACATCGTATCACTGGACATCGTATCACATGGCATCATATCACTGGGCATCGTATCACTGTACATCATATCACAGGGCATCATATCACTGGGCATCGTATCACTGGGCTTCGTATCACTGAGCGTCGTATCACTGGGCATCGTATCACTGCGCATCACATCACAGGGCATCGTATCACTAGGCATCGTATCACAGAGATTCGTATCACAGAGCATCGTACCACTGGGCATCGTATCACTGAGCATCGTATCACATAGCATCGTATCACAGAGCATCATATAATTGGGCAACATTTCACAGGGCATCATATCACTGCGCATCGAATCAGAGGGCATCGTATCACTGGGCATCGTATCACAGGGCATCGTATCACTGAGCATTGTATCACTGAGCATGGTATCACTGAGAATCGTATCACAGGGCACCGTATCACTCGCATCATATCACAGGGCATCGTATCACTGGGCATCGTATCACAGAGCATCGTATCACAGAGCATCGTATCACTGGGCATCATATAATTGGGCAACATATCACAGGGCATCATATCACTGCGCATCATATCACAGGGCATCGTATCACTGGGCATCGTATCACAGAGCATCGTATCACAGAGCATCGTATCACTGGGCATCGCATCACTGGGCATCGTATCACTGGGCTTCGTATCACTGAGTGTCGCATCACTGGGCATCGTATCACTGCTCATCATATCACAGGGCATCGTATCACTGGGCATCGTATCACAGAGCATCGTATCACAGAGCATCGTATCACTGGGCATCGTATCACTGCGCATCGTATCACAGAGCATCGTAACACTGGGCATCGTATCACAGAGCATCGTATCACTGGGCATCGTATCACAGAGCATCTTATCACCGGCCTTCGTACCAAAGAGCATCGTATCACTGGGCATCGTATCACAGAACATTGTATAACTGGACATCGTATCACTGGGCATCGTATCACTGAGCATCGTATCACAAGACATCATATCACTGAGCGTCGTATCATTGGGCATCGTATCACTGCGCATCGTATCACATAACATCGTATCACAGAGCAGCATATCATTGGGCACCGTATCACAGGGCATCGTATCACTGGGCATCGTATTACAGAGCATCGTATCACTGGACATCGTATCACTGGACATCGTATCACATGGGATCATATCACTGGGCATCGTATCACTGTACATCATATCACAGGGCATCATATCACTGGGCATCGTATCACTGAACATCGTATCACTGGGCATCGTATCACTGGGCTTCGTATCACGGAGCGTCGCATCACTGGGCATCGTATCACTGCGCATCATATCACAGGGCATCGTATCACCAGGCATCATATCACAGAGAATCGTATCACAGAGCATCGTACCACTGGGCATCGTATCACTGAGCATCGTATCACATAGCATCGTATCACAGAGCATCATATAATTGGGCAACATATCACACTGCATCATATCAGTGCGCATCGTATCACAGGGCATCGTATCACTGGGCATCGTATCACTGAGCGTCGCATCACTAGGCATCGTATCACTGCTCATCATATCACAGGGCATCGTATCACCAGGCATCGTATCACAGAGAATCGTATCACAGAGCATCGTACCACTGGGCATCGTATCACTGAGCATCGTATCACGTAGCATCGTATCACAGAGTATCATATAATTGGGCAACATATCACAGGGCATCATATCACTGCGCATCGTATCACAGGGCATCGTATCACTGGGCATCGTATCACAGAGCATCGTATCACAGAGCATCGTATCACTGGGCATCGTATCACTGCGCATCGTATCACAGGGCATCATATCACTGCGCATCGTATCAGAGGGCATCGTATCACTGGGCATCATATCACTGCGCATCGTATCAGAGGGCATCGTATCACTGGGCATCGTATCACAGGGCATCGTATCACTGAGCATTGTATCACTGAGCATGGTATCACTGAGAATCGTATCACAGGGCACCGTATCACTCGCATCATATCACAGGGCATCGTATCACTGGACATCATATCACTGGGCATCGTATCATTGAGCATCATATCACTGGGCATCGTATCACTGGGCAGCATATCACAGGGCATCGTATCACTGAGCATCGTATCACATAGCATCGTATCACAGAGCATCATACCATTGGGCATGGTATCACAGGGCATCGTATCACTGCGCATCGTATCACAGAGCATCGTATCACAGAACATCGTATCACTGGGCATCGTATCACTGCGCATCGTATCACAGGGCATCGTATCACTGGGCATGGTGTCACAGAGCATCGTATCACTGGATATCGTATCACAGAGCATCTTATCACTGGCCATCGTAGCACAGAGCATCGTATCACTGGGCATTGTATCACCGGGCATCGTATCGCAGGGCATCGTATCACTGGGCATTGTATCACTGAGCATCGTATCACTGGGCATTGTATCACAGGGCATTGTATCACAGGGCATCGTATCACCGGGCATTGTATCACTGAGCATCGTATCACTGGGCATCGTATCACTGCACATCGTATCACAGGGCATCGTGTCACTGGGCATCGTATCACTCTGCATCGTATCACAGGGCATCGTATCACTGAGCATCGTATCACTCTGCATCGTATCACTGGCATCGTTTCAGTGAGCATCGTATCACTCTGCATCATATCACAGGGAATCATATCACTGAGCATCGGATCACAAGGCATCGTATCACTGGACATCATATCACTGGACATCGTATCACATGGCATCATCTCACTGGGCATCGTATCACTGGACATCGTATCACAGGGCATCGTATCACTGGGCATCGCATCACTGGACATCGTATCACTGAGCATCGTATCACTGGGCATCGTATCACTGGGCATCGCATCACTGGGCATCGAATCACTGGGCATCGTATCACAGAGCATCGTATCACTGGGCATCGTATCACTGAGCATCGAATCACATAGCATCGCATCACAGACCATCGTATCACAGAGCATCGTATCACTGTGCATCGTATCACTGTGCATCGTATCACAGAGCATCGTATCACTGGGCATCGTATCACAGGGCATCGTATCACTGGACATCGTATCACAGAGCATCTTATCACTGGCCATCGTATCACAGAGTATCGTATCACTGGGCATCGTATCACTGATCATCGTATCAAATAGCATCGTATCACAGAGCATCATATAATTGGGCATCGTATCACTGGGCCTCGTATCACTGAGCGTTGCATCACTGGGCATCGTATCACTGTGCATCATATCACAGGGCACCATATCACTGGGCATCGTATCACAGAGCATCGTATCACTGGGCATCGTATCGCTGCGCATCGTATCACAGAGCATCGTATCACTGGGCATCATATCACAGGGCATCGTATCACTGGGCATCGTACCACAGAGCATCGTATCACTGGGCATTGTATCACTGAGCTTGGTATCACTGAGAATCATATCACAGGGCATCGTATCACTGGACATCATATCACTGGGCATCGTATCATTGAGCATCATATCATTGGGCATCGTATCACTGCGCATCATATCACAGGGCATCGTATCACTGGGCAGCATATCACAAGGCATCGTATCACTGGACATCGTATCACTGGACATCGTATCACATGGCATCATCTCACTGGGCATCGTATCACTGGACATCGTATCACAGGGCATCGTATCACTGGGCATCGCATCACTGGGCATCGTATCACTGAGAATCGTATCACTGGGCATCGTATCACTGGGCATCGCATCACTGGGCATCGAATCACTGGGCATCGCATCACTGGGCATCGTATCACTGAGCATCGTATCACTGGGCATCGTATCACTGGACATCGTATCACAGAGCATCGTATCACTGGATATCGTATCACAGAGCATCTTATCACTGGCCATCGTAGCACAGAGCATCGTATCACTGGGCATTGTATCACTGAGCATCGTATCACTGGGCATCATATTACTGCACATCGTATCACAGGGCATCGTGTCACTGGGCATCATATCACTCTGCATCGTATCACAGGGCATCGTATCACTGAGTATCGTATCACTCTGAATTGTATCACTGGCATCGTTTCAGTGAGCATCGTATCACTCTGCATCATATCACAGGGAATCATATCACTGAGCATCATACCACAAGGCATCGTATCACTGGACATCGTATCACTGGACATCGTATCACATGGCATCATCTCACTGGGCATCGTATCACTGGACATCGTATCACAGGGCATCGTATCACTGGGCATCGCATCACTGGGCATCGGATCACTGAGCATCGTATCACTGGGCATCGCATCACTGGGCATCGAATCACTGGGCATCGCATCACTGGGCATCGTATCACTGATCATCGTATCACTGGGCATCGTATCACTGGGCATCGTATCACTGGGCTTTGCATCACTGAGCATCGCATCACTGGACATCGTATCACTGCGCATCATATCACCGGGCATCATATCACAGAGCATCGTATCACTGGGCATCGTATCACTGAGCATCGAATCACATAGCATCGCATCACAGACCATCGTATCACAGAGCATCGTATCACTGGGCATCGTATCACTGTGCATCGTATCACAGAGCATCGTATCACTGGGCATCGTATCCCAGGGCATCGTATCACTGGACATCGTATCACAGAGCATCTTATCACTGGCCATCGTACCACAGAGCATCGTATCACTGGGCATCGTATCACTGATCATCGTATCAAATAGCATCGTATCACAGAGCATCATATAATTGGGCATCGTATCACTGGGCTTCGTATCACTGAGCGTCGCATCACTAGGCATCGTATCACTGTGCATCATATCACAGGGCACCATATCACTGGGCATCGTATCACAGAGCATCGTATCACTGGGCTTTGTATCGCTGCGCATCGTATCACTGAGCATCGTATCACTGGGCATCATATCACAGGGCATCGTATCACTGGGCATCGTACCACAGAGCATCGTATCACTGGACATCGTATCACTGGACATCGTATCACATGGGATTATATCACTGGGCATCGTATCACTGTACATCATATCACAGGGCATCATATCACTGGGCACCGTATCACTGAGCATCATATCACTGGGCATCGTATCACTGAACATCGTATCACTGGGCATCGTATCACTCTGCTTCGTATCACTGAGCGTCGCATCACTGGGCATCGTATCACTGCGCATCATATCACAGGGCATCATATCACCAGGCATCGTATCACAGAGAATCGTATCACAGAGCATCGTACCACTGGGCATTGTATCACTGAGCATCGTATCACATAGCATCGTATCACAGAGCATCATATAATTGGGCAACATATCACACTGCATCATATCACTGGGCATCGTATCACTGAACATCGTATCACTGGGCATCGTATCACTCTGCTTCGTATCACTGAGCGTCGCATCACTGGGCATCGTATCACTGCGCATCATATCACAGGGCATCATATCACCAGGCATCGTATCACAGAGCATCGTAACACTGGGCATCATATCACAGAGCATCGTATCACTGGGCATCGTATCACAGAGCATCGTATCACTGAACATCGTATCACTGCGCATCGTATCACTGAGCATCCTATCACTAGGCATCGTATCACTGGGCATCGTATCACAGGACATCGTATCACTGAGCGTCGTATCACTGGGCATCGTATCACTGCGCATCGTATCACATAACATCGTATCACAGAGCATCATATCATTGGGCACCGTATCACAGGGCATCGTATCACTGGGCATCGTATCACAGAGCATCGTATCACTGGACATCATATCACTGGACATCGTATCACATGGCATCATATCACTGGGCATCGTATCACTGTACATCATATCACAGGGCATCATATCACTGGGCATCGTATCACTCTGCTTCGTATCACTGAGCGTCGTATCACTGGGCATCGTATCACTGCGCATCACATCACAGGGCATCGTATCACTAGGCATCGTATCACAGAGATTCGTATCACAGAGCATCGTACCACTGGGCATCGTATCACTGAGCATCGTATCACATAGCATCGTATCACAGAGCATCATATAATTGGGCAACATTTCACAGGGCATCATATCACTGCGCATCGTATCAGAGGGCATCGTATCACTGGGCATCGTATCACAGGGCATCGTATCACTGAGCATTGTATCACTGAGCATGGTATCACTGAGAATCGTATCACAGGGCACCGTATCACTCGCATCATATCACAGGGCATCGTATCACTGGACATCATATCACTGGGCATCGTATCATTGAGCATCATATCACTGGGCATCGTATCACTGGGCAGCATATCACAGGGCATCGTATCACTGAGCATCGTATCACATAGCATCGTATCACAGAGCATCATACCATTGGGCATGGTATCACAGGGCATCGTATCACTGCGCATCGTATCACAGAGCATCGTATCACAGAACATCGTATCACTGGGCATCGTATCACTGCGCATCGTATCACAGGGCATCGTATCACTGGGCATGGTGTCACAGAGCATCGTATCACTGGATATCGTATCACAGAGCATCTTATCACTGGCCATCGTAGCACAGAGCATCGTATCACTGGGCATTGTATCACCGGGCATCGTATCGCAGGGCATCGTATCACTGGGCATTGTATCACTGAGCATCGTATCACTGGGCATTGTATCACAGGGCATCGTATCACAGGGCATCGTATCACCGGGCATTGTATCACTGAGCATCGTATCACTGGGCATCGTATCACTGCACATCGTATCACAGGGCATCGTGTCACTGGGCATCGTATCACTCTGCATCGTATCACAGGGCATCGTATCACTGAGCATCGTATCACTCTGCATCGTATCACTGGCATCGTTTCAGTGAGCATCGTATCACTGCATCATATCACAGGGAATCATATCACTGAGCATCGGATCACAAGGCATCGTATCACTGGACATCGTATCACTGGACATCGTATCACATGGCATCATCTCACTGGGCATCGTATCACTGGACATCGTATCACAGGGCATCGTATCACTGGGCATCGCATCACTGGACATCGTATCACTGAGCATCGTATCACTGGGCATCGTATCACTGGGCATCGCATCACTGGGCATCGAATCACTGGGCATCGTATCACAGAGCATCGTATCAGTGGGCATCGTATCACTGAGCATCGAATCACATAGCAGCGCATCACGGACCATCGTATCACAGAGCATCGTATCACTGTGCATCGTATCACTGTGTATCGTATCACAGAGCATCGTATCACTGGGCATCGTATCACAGGGCATCGTATCACTGGACATCGTATCACAGAGCATCTTATCACTGGCCATCGTATCACAGAGTATCGTATCACTGGGCATCGTATCACTGATCATCGTATCAAATAGCATCGTATCACAGAGCATCATATAATTGGGCATCGTATCACTGGGCTTCGTATCACTGAGCGTTGCATCACTGGGCATCGTATCACTGCGCATCATATCACAGGGCACCATATCACTGGGCATCGTATCACAGAGCATCGTATCACTGGGCATCGTATCGCTGCACATCGTATCACAGAGCATCGTATCACTGGGCATCATATCACAGGGCATCGTATCACTGGGCATCGTACCACAGAGCATCGTATCACTGGGCATTGTATCACTGAGCTTGGTATCACTGAGAATCGTATCACAGGGCACCGTATCACTCGCATCATATCACAGGGCATCGTATCACTGGACATCATATCACTGGGCATCGTATCATTGAGCATCATATCATTGGGCATCGTATCACTGCGCATCATATCACAGGGCATCGTATCACTGGGCAGCATATCACAAGGCATCGTATCACTGGACATCGTATCACTGGACATCGTATCACATGGCATCATCTCACTGGGCATCGTATCACTGGACATCGTATCACTGGGCATCGTATCACTGAGAATCGTATCACTGGGCATCGTATCACTGGGCATCGCATCACTGGGCATCGAATCACTGGGCATCGCATCACTGGGCATCGTATCACTGAGCATCGTATCACTGGGCATCGTATCACTGGACATCGTATCACAGAGCATCGTATCACTGGATATCGTATCACAGAGCATCTTATCACTGGCCATCGTAGCACAGAGCATCGTATCACTGGGCATTGTATCACTGAGCATCGTATCACTGAGCATTGTATCACAGGGCATCGTATCACAGGGCATCATATCACCGGGCATTGTATCACTGAGCATCGTATCACTGGGCATCATATTACTGCACATCGTATCACAGGGCATCGTGTCACTGGGCATCATATCACTCTGCATCGTATCACAGGGCATCGTATCACTGAGTATCGTATCACTCTGAATTGTATCACTGGCATCGTTTCAGTGAGCATCGTATCACTCTGCATCATATCACAGGGAATCATATCACTGAGCATCATACCACAAGGCATCGTATCACTGGACATCGTATCACTGGACATCGTATCACATGGCATCATCTCACTGGGCATCGTATCACTGGACATCGTATCACAGGGCATCGTATCACTGGGCATCGCATCACTGGGCATCGGATCACTGAGCATCGTATCACTGGGCATCGCATCACTGGGCATCGAATCACTGGGCATCGCATCACTGGGCATCGTGTCACTGATCTTCGTATCACTGGGCATCGTATCACTGGGCATCGTATCACTGGGCTTTGCATCACTGAGCATCGCATCACTGGACATCGTATCACTGCGCATCATATCACCGGGCATCATATCACAGAGCATCGTATCACTGGGCATCGTATCACTGAGCATCGAATCACATAGCATCGCATCACAGACCATCGTATCACAGAGCATCGTATCACTGGGCATCGTATCACTGTGCATCGTATCACAGAGCATCGTATCACTGGGCATCGTATCCCAGGGCATCGTATCACTGGACATCGTATCACAGAGCATCTTATCACTGGCCATCGTACCACAGAGCATCGTATCACTGGGCATCGTATCACTGATCATCGTATCAAATAGCATCGTATCACAGAGCATCATATAATTGGGCATCGTATCACTGGGCTTCGTATCACTGAGCGTCGCATCACTAGGCATCGTATCACTGTGCATCATATCACAGGGCACCATATCACTGGGCATCGTATCACAGAGCATCGTATCACTGGGCATCGTATCGCTGCGCATCGTATCACTGAGCATCGCATCACTGGGCATCACATCACAGGGCATCGTATCACTGGGCATCGTACCACAGAGCATCGTATCACTGGACATCGTATCACTGGACATCGTATCACATGGGATCATGTCACTGGGCATCGTATCACTGTACATCATATCACAGGGCATCATATCACTGGGCACCGTATCACTGAGCATCATATCACTGGGCATCGTATCACTGAACATCGTATCACTGGGCATCGTATCACTCTGCTTCGTATCACTGAGCATCGCATCACTGGGCATCGTATCACTGCGCATCATATCACAGGGCATCATATCACCAGGCATCGTATCACAGAGAATCGTATCACAGAGCATCGTACCACTGGGCATTGTATCACTGAGCATCGTATCACATAGCATCGTATCACAGAGCATCATATAATTGGGCAACATATCACACTGCATCATATCAGTGCGCATCGTATCACAGGGCATCGTATCACTGGGCTTCGTATCACTGAGCGTCGCATCACTGGGCATCGTATCACTGCTCATCGTATCACAGGGCATCGTATCACCAGGCATCGTATCACAGAGAATCGTATCACAGAGCATCGTACCACTGGGCATCGTATCACTGAGCATCGTATCACATAGCATCGTATCACAGAGTATCATATAATTGGGCAACATATCACAGGGCATCATATCAGTGCGCATCGTATCACAGGGCATCGTATCACTGGGCATCGTATCACAGAGCATCGTATCACAGAGCATCGTATCACTGGGCATCATATCACTGCGCATCGTATCACAGAGCATCGTAACACTGGGCATCGTATCACAGAGCATCGTATCACAGAGCATCGTATCACTGGACATCGTATCACTGCGCATCGTATCATTGAACATCCTATCACTAGGCATCGTATCACTGGGCATCGTATCACAGGACATCGTATCACTGAGCGTCGTATCACTGGGCATCGTATCACTGCGCATCGTATCACATAACATCGTATCACAGAGCATCATATCATTGGGCACCGTATCACAGGGCATCGTATCACTGGGCATCGTATCACAGAGCATCGTATCACTGGACATCGTATCACTGGAGATCGTATCACATGGCATCATATCACTGGGCATCGTATCACTGTACATCATATCACAGGGCATCATATCACTGGGCACCGTATCACTGAGCATCGTATCACTGGGCATCGTATCACTGAACATCGTATCACTGGGCATCATATCACTGGGCATCATATCACTGGGCTTCGTATCACTGAGCGTCGTATCACTGGGCATCGTATCACTGCGCATCACATCACAGGGCATCGTATCACCAGGCATCGTATCACAGAGAATCGTATCACAGAGCATCGTACCACTGGGCATCGTATCACTGAGCATCGTATCACATAGCATCGTATCACAGAGCATCATATAATTGGGCAACATATCACAGGGCATCATATCACTGCGCATCGTATCAGAGGGCATCGTATCACTGGGCATCGTATCACAGGGCATCGTATCACTGAGCATTGTATCACTGAGCATGGTATCACTGAGAATCGTATCACAGGGCACCGTATCACTCGCATCATATCACAGGACATCGTATCACTGGACATCATATCACTGGGCATCGTATCATTGAGCATCATATCACTGGGCATCGTATCACTGGGCAGCATATCACAGGGCATCGTATCACTGGGCATCGTATCACATAGCATCGTATCACAGAGCATCATACCATTGGGCATGGTATCACAGGGCATCGTATCACTGCGCATCGTATCACAGGGCATCATATCACTGGGCATCGTATCACAGAGCATCGTATCACAGGGAATCGTATCACTGGGCATCGTATCACAGAGCATCTTATCACTGGCCATCGTAGCACAGAGCATCGTATCACTGGGCATTGTATCACCGGGCATCGTATCACAGGGCATCGTATCACAGGGCATCGTATCACCGGGCATTGTATCACTGAGCATCGTATCACTGGGCATCGTAACACTGCACATCGTATCACAGGGCATCGTGTCACTGGGCATCGTATCACTCTGCATCGTATCACAGGGCATCGTATCACTGAGCATCGTATCACTCTGCATCATATCACTGGCATCGTTTCAGTGAGCATCGTATCACTCTGCATCAAATCACAGGGAATCATATCACTGAGCATCGTATCACAAGGCATCGTATCACTGGACATCGTATCACTGGACATCGTATCACATGGCATCATCTCACTGGGCATCGTATCACTGGACATCGTATCACAGGGCATCGTATCACTGGGCATCGCATCACTGGGCATCGTATCACTGAGCATCGTATCACTGGGCATCGTATCACTGGGCATCGCATCACTGGGCATCGAATCACTGGGCATCGCATCACTGGGCATTGTATCACAGGGCATCGTATCACAGGGCATCGTATCACCGGGCGTTGTATCACTGAGCATCGTATCACTGGGCATCGTATCACTGCACATCGTATCACAGGGCATCGTGTCACTGGGCATCATATCACTCTGCATCGTATCACAGGGCATCGTATCACTGAGCATCGTATCACTCTGCATCGTATCACTGGCATCGTTTCAGTGAGCATCGTATCACTCTGCATCAAATCACAGGGAATCATATCACTGAGCATCGTATCACAAGGCATCGTATCACTGGACATCGTATCACTGGACATCGTATCACTTGGCATCTTCTCACTGGGCATCGTATGACTGGACATCGTATCACAGGGCATCGTATCACTGGGCATCGCATCACTGGGCATCGTATCACTGAGCATCGTATCACTGGGCATCGTATCACTGGGCATCGCATCACTGGGCATCGAATCATTGGGCATCGCATCACTGGGCATCGTATCACTGAGCATCGTATCACTGGGCATCGTATCACTGCACATCGTATCACAGGGCATCGTGTCACTGGGCATCGTATCACTCTGCATCGTATCACAGGGCATCATATCACTGAGCATCGTATCACTCTGCATCGTATCACTGGCATCGTTTCAGTGAGCATCGTATCACTCTGCATCATATCACAGGGAATCATATCACTGAGCATCGTATCACAAGGCATCGTATCACTGGACACCGTATCACTGGACATCGTATCACATGGCATCATCTCACTGGGCATCGTATCACTGGACATCGTATCACAGGGCATCGTATCACTGGGCATCGCATCACTGGGCATCGTATCACTGAGCATCGTATCACTGGGCATCGTATCACTGTGCATCGTATCACAGAGCATCGTATCACTGGGCATCGTATCCCAGGGCATCGTATCACTGGACATCGTATCACAGAGCATCTTATCACTGGCCATCGTACCACAGAGCATCGTATCACTGGGCATCGTATCACTGATCATCGTATCAAATAGCATCGTATCACAGAGCATCATATAATTGGGCATCGTATCACTGGGCTTCGTATCACTGAGCGTCGCATCACTAGGCATCGTATCACTGTGCATCATATCACAGGGCACCATATCACTGGGCATTGTATCACAGAGCATCGTATCACTGGGCATCGTATCGCTGCGCATCGTACCACAGAGCATCGTATCACTGGACATCGTATCACTGGACATCGTATCACATGGGATCATATCACTGGGCATCGTATCACTGTACATCATATCACAGGGCATCATATCACTGGGCACCGTATCACTGAGCATCATATCATTGGGCATCGTATCACTGAACATCGTATCACTGGGCATCGTATCACTCTGCTTCGTATCACTGAGCGTCGCATCACTGGGCATCGTATCACTGCGCATCATATCACAGGGCATCATATCACCAGGCATCGTATCACAGAGAATCGTATCACAGAGCATCGTACCACTGGGCATTGTATCACTGAGCATCGTATCACATTGCATCGTATCACAGAGCATCATATAATTGGGCAACATATCACACTGCATCATATCAGTGCGCATCGTATCACAGGGCATCGTATCACTGGGCTTCGTATCACTGAGCGTCGCATCACTGGGCATCGTATCACTGCTCATCGTATCACAGGGCATCGTATCACCAGGCATCGTATCACAGAGAATCGTATCACAGAGCATCGTACCACTGGGCATCGTATCACTGAGCATCGTATCACATAGCATCGTATCACAGAGTATCATATAATTGGTCAACATATCACAGGGCATCATATCAGTGCGCATCGTATCACAGGGCATCGTATCACTGGGCATCGTATCACAGAGCATCATATCACAGAGCATCGTATCACTGGGCATCATATCACTGCGCATCGTATCACAGAGCATCGTAACACTGGGCATCGTATCACAGAGCATCGTATCACAGAGCATCGTATCACTGGACATCGTATCACTGCGCATCGTATCACTGAGCATCCTATCACTAGGCATCGTATCACTGGGCATCGTATCACAGGACATCGTATCACTGAGCGTCGTATCACTGGGCATCGTATCACTGCGCATCGTATCACATAACATCGTATCACAGAGCATCATATCATTGGGCACCGTATCACTGGGCATTGTATCACAGGGCATCGTATCACAGGGCATCGTATCACCGGGCGTTGTATCACTGAGCATCGTATCACTGGGCATCGTATCACTGGGCATCGCATCACTGGGCATCGAATCACTGGGCATCGCATCACTGGGCATCGTATCACTGAGCATCGTATCACTGGGCATCGTATCACTGCACATCGTATCACAGGGCATCGTGTCACTGGGCATCGTATCACTCTGCATCGTATCACTGGGCATCGTACCACAGAGCATCGTATCACTGGGCATCGTAACACTGCACATCGTATCACAGGGCATCGTGTCACTGGGCATCGTATCACTCTGCATCGTATCACAGTGCATCGTATCACTGAGCATCGTATCACTCTGCATCGTATCACTGGCATCGTTTCAGTGAGCATCGTATCACTCTGCATCAAATCACAGGGAATCATATCACTGAGCATCGTATCACAAGGCATCGTATCACTGGACATCGTATCACTGGACATCGTATCACATGGCATAATCTCACTGGGCATCGTATCACTGGACATCGTATCACAGGGCATCGTATCACTGGGCATCGCATCACTGGGCATCGTATCACTGAGCATCGTATCACTGGGCATCGTATCACTGGGCATCGCATCACTGGGCATCGAATCACTGGGCATCGCATCACTGGGCATTGTATCTCAGGGCATCGTATCACAGGGCATCGTATCACCGGGCGTTGTATCACTGAGCATCGTATCACTGGGCATCGTATCACTGCACATCGTATCACAGGGCATCGTGTCACTGGGCATCATATCACTCTGCATCGTATCACAGGGCATCGTATCACTGAGCATCGTATCACTCTGCATCGTATCACTGGCATCGTTTCAGTGAGCATCGTATCACTCTGCATCAAATCACAGGGAATCATATCACTGAGCATCGTATCACAAGGCATCGTATCACTGGACATCGTATCACTGGACATCGTATCACTTGGCATCTTCTCACTGGGCATCGTATCACTGGACATCGTATCACAGGGCATCGTATCACTGGGCATCGCATCACTGGGCATCGTATCACTGAGCATCGTATCACTGGGCATCGTATCACTGGGCATCGCATCACTGGGCATCGAATCACTGGGCATCGCATCACTGGGCATCGTATCACTGAGCATCGTATCACTGGGCATCGTATCACTGCACATCGTATCACAGGGCATCGTGTCACTGGGCATCGTATCACTCTGCATCGTATCACAGGGCATCATATCACTGAGCATCGTATCACTCTGCATCGTATCACTGGCATCGTTTCAGTGAGCATCGTATCACTCTGCATCATATCACAGGGAATCATATCACTGAGCATCATATCACAAGGCATCGTATCACTGGACACCGTATCACTGGACATCGTCTCACATGGCATCATCTCACTGGGCATCGTATCACTGGACATCGTATCACAGGGCATCGTATCACTGGGCATCGCATCACTGGGCATCGTATCACTGAGCATCGTATCACTGGGCATCGTATCACTGTGCATCGTATCACAGAGCATCGTATCACTGGGCATCGTATCCCAGGGCATCGTATCACTGGACATCGTATCACAGAGCATCTTATCACTGGCCATCGTACCACAGAGCATCGTATCACTGGGCATCGTATCACTGATCATCGTATCAAATAGCATCGTATCACAGAGCATCATATAATTGGGCATCGTATCACTGGGCTTCGTATCACTGAGTGTCGCATCACTAGGCATCGTATCACTGTGCATCATATCACAGGGCACCATATCACTGGGCATCGTATCACAGAGCATCGTATCACTGGGCATCGTATCGCTGCGCATCGTATCACTGAGCATCGTATCACTGGGCATCATATCACAGGGCATCCTATCACTGGGCATCGTACCACAGAGCATCGTATCACTGGACATCGTATCACTGGACATCGTATCACATGGGATCATATCACTGGGCATCGTATCACTGTACATCATATCACAGGGCATCATATCACTGGGCACCGTATCACTGATCATCATATCATTGGGCATCGTATCACTGAACATCGTATCACTGGGCATCGTATCACTCTGCTTCGTATCACTGAGCGTCGCATCACTGGGCATCGTATCACTGCGCATCATATCACAGGGCATCATATCACCAGGCATCGTATCACAGAGAATCGTATCACAGAGCATCGTACCACTGGGCATTGTATCACTGAGCATCGTATCACATAGCATCGTATCACAGAGCATCATATAATTGGGCAACATATCACACTGCATCATATCAGTGCGCATCGTATCACAGGGCATCGTATCACTGGGCTTCGTATCACTGAGCGTCGCATCACTGGGCATCGTATCACTGCTCATCGTATCACAGGGCATCGTATCACCAGGCATCGTATCACAGAGAATCGTATCACAGAGCATCGTACCACTGGGCATCGTATCACTGAGCATCGTATCACATAGCATCGTATAACAGAGTATCATATAATTGGGCAACATATCACAGGGCATCATATCAGTGCGCATCGTATCACAGGGCATCGTATCACTGGGCATCGTATCACAGAGCATCATATCACAGAGCATCGTATCACTGGGCATCATATCACTGCGCATCGTATCACAGAGCATCGTAACACTGGGCATCGTATCACAGAGCATCGTATCACAGAGCATCGTATCACTGGACATCGTATCAATGCGCATCGTATCACTGAGCATCCTATCACTAGGCATCGTATCACTGGGCATCGTATCACAGGACATCGTATCACTGAGCGTCGTATCACTGGGCATCGTATCACTGCGCATCGTATCACATAACATCGTATCACAGAGCATCATATCATTGGGCAACGTATCACAGGGCATCGTATCACTGGGCATCGTATCACAGAGCATCGTATCACTGGACATCGTATCACTGGAGATCGTATCACATGGCATCATATCACTGGGCATCGTATCACTGGGCACCGTATCACTGAGCATCGTATCACTGGGCATCGTATCACTGAACATCGTATCACTGGGCATCATATCACTGGGCATCGTATCACTGGGCTTCGTATCACTGAGCGTCGTATCACTGGGCATCGTATCACTGCGCATCACATCACAGGGCATCGTATCACCAGGCATCGTATCACAGAGAATCGTATCACAGAGCATCGTACCACTGGGCATCGTATCACTGAGCATCGTATCACATAGCATCGTATCACAGAGCATCATATAATTGGGCAACATATCACAGGGCATCATATCACTGCGCATCGTATCAGAGGGCATCGTATCACTGGGCATCGTATCACAGGGCATCGAATCACTGAGCATTGTATCACTGAGCATGGTATCACTGAGAATCGTATCACAGGGCACCGTATCACTCGCATCATATCACAGGACATCGTATCACTGGACATCATATCACTGGGCATCGTATCATTGAGCATCATATCACTGGGCATCGTATCACTGGGCAGCATATCACAGGGCATCGTATCACTGGGCATCGTATCACATAGCATCGTATCACAGAGCATCATACCATTGGGCATGGTATCACAGGGCATCGTATCACTGCGCATCGTATCACAGGGCATCATATCACTGGGCATCGTATCACAGAGCATCGTATCACAGGGAATCGTATCACTGGGCATCGTATCACAGAGCATCTTATCACTGGCCATCGTAGCACAGAGCATCGTATCACTGGGCATTGTATCACCGGGCATCGTATCACAGGGCATCGTATCACAGGGCATCGTATCACCGGGCATTGTATCACTGAGCATCGTATCACTGGGCATCGTAACACTGCACATCGTATCACAGGGCATCGTGTCACTGGGCATTGTATCACTCTGCATCGTATCACAGGGCATCGTATCACTGAGCATCGTATCACTCTGCATCGTATCACTGGCATCGTTTCAGTGAGCATCGTATCACTCTGCATCAAATCACAGGGAATCATATCACTGAGCATCGTATCACAAGGCATCGTATCACTGGACATCGTATCACTGGACATCGTATCACATGGCATCATCTCACTGGGCATCGTATCACTGGACATCGTATCACAGGGCATCGTATCACTGGGCATCGCATCACTGGGCATCGTATCACTGAGCATCGTATCACTGGGCATCGTATCACTGGGCATCGCATCACTGGGCATCGAATCACTGGGCATCGCATCACTGGGCATTGTATCACAGGGCATCGTATCACAGGGCATCGTATCACCGGGCGTTGTATCACTGAGCATCGTATCACTGGGCATCGTATCACTGCACATCGTATCACAGGGCATCGTGTCACTGGGCATCATATCACTCTGCATCGTATCACAGGGCATCGTATCACTGAGCATCGTATCACTCTGCATCGTATCACTGGCATCGTTTCAGTGAGCATCGTATCACTCTGCATCAAATCACAGGGAATCATATCACTGAGCATCGTATCACAAGGCATCGTATCACTGGACATCGTATCACTGGACATCGTATCACTTGGCATCTTCTCACTGGGCATCGTATCACTGGACATCGTATCACAGGGCATCGTATCACTGGGCATCGCATCACTGGGCATCGTATCACTGAGCATCGTATCACTGGGCATCGTATCACTGGGCATCGCATCACTGGGCATCGAATCACTGGGCATCGCATCACTGGGCATCGTATCACTGAGCATCGTATCACTGGGCATCGTATCACTGCACATCGTATCACAGGGCATCGTGTCACTGGGCATCGTATCACAGGGCATCATATCACTGAGCATCGTATCACTCTGCATCGTATAACTGGCATCGTATCACTGGGCTTTGCATCACTGAGCATCGCATCACTGGACATCGTATCACTGCGCATCATATCACAGGGCATCGTATCACCGGGCATCGTATCACAGAGCATCGTATCACTGGGCATCGTATCACTGAGCATCGAATCACATAGCATCGCATCACAGACCATCGTATCACAGAGCATCGTATCAGTGGGCATCGTATCACTGTGCATCGTATCACAGAGCATCGTATCACTGGACATCATATCACAGAGCATCTTATCACTGGCCATCGTGTCACAGAGCATTGTATCACTGGGCATCGTATCACTGATCATCGTATCAAATAGCATCGTATCACAGAGCATCATATAATTGGGCATCGTATCACTGGGCTTCGTATCACTGAACGTCGCATCACTGGGCATCGTATCACTCCGCATCATATCACAGGGCACCATATCACTGGGCATCGTATCACAGAGCATCGTATCACTGGGCATCGTATCGCTGCGCATCGTATCACAGAGCATCGTATCACTGGGCATCATATCACAGGGCATCGTATCACTGGGCATCGTACCACAGAGCATCGTATCACTGGGCATTGTATCACTGAGCTTGGTATCACTGAGAATCGTATCACAGGGCTCCGCATCACTCGCATCATATCACAGGGCATTGTATCACTGGACATCATATCACTGGGCATCATATCATTGAGCATCATATCACTGGGCATCGTATCACTGCGCATCATATCACAGGGCATCATATCACTGGGCAGCATATCACAGGGCATCGTATCACTGAGCATCGTATCACATAGCATCGTATCACAGAGCATCATACCATTGGGCATGGTATCACAGGGCATCGTATCACTGCGCATCGTATCACAGGGCATCATATCACTGGGCATCGTATCACAGAGCATCGTATCACAGAGCATCGTATCACTGGGCATCGTATCACTGCGCATCGTATCACAGGGCATCGTATCACTGGACATCGTATCACAGAGCATCGTATCACTGGATATCGTATCACAGAGCATCTTATCACTGGCCATCGTAGCACAGAGCATCGTATCACTGGGCATTGTATCACTGAGCATCGTATCACTGAGCATTGTATCACAGGGCATCGTATCACAGGGCATCATATCACCGGGCATTGTATCACTGAGCATCGTATCACTGGGCATCATATTACTGCACATCGTATCACAGGGCATCGTGTCACTGGGCATCATATCACTCTGCATCGTATCACAGGGCATCGTATCACTGAGCATCGTATCACTCTGAATTGTATCACTGGCATCGTTTCAGTGAGCATCGTATCACTCTGCATCATATCACAGGGAATCATATCACTGAGCATCATACCACAAGGCATCGTATCACTGGGCATCATATCACTGGACATCGTATCACATGGCATCATCTCACTGGGCATCGTATCACTGGACATCGTATCACAGGGCATCGTATCACTGGGCATCGCATCACTGGGCATCGTATCACTGAGCATCGTATCACTGGGCATCGTATCACTGGGCATCGCATTACTGGGCATCGAATCACTGGGCATCGCATTACTGGGCATTGTATCAAAGGGCATCGTATCACAGGGCATCGTATCACCGGGCATTGTATCACTGAGCATCGTATCACTGGGCATCGTATCACTGCACATCGTATCACAGGGCATCGTGTCACTGGGCATCATATCACTCTGCATCGTATCACAGGGCATCGTATCACTGAGCATCGTATCACTCTGCATCGTATCACTGGCATCGTTTCAGTGAGCATCGTATCACTCTGCATCAAATCACAGGGAATCATATCACTGAGCATCGTATCACAAGGCATCGTATCACTGGACATCGTATCACTGGACATCGTATCACTTGGCATCTTCTCACTGGGCATCGTATCACTGGACATCGTATCACAGGGCATCGTATCACTGGGCATCGCATCACTGGGCATCGTATCACTGAGCATCGTATCACTGGGCATCGTATCACTGGGCATCGCATCACTGGGCATCGAATCACTGGGCATCGCATCACTGGGCATCGTATCACTGAGCATCGTATCACTGGGCATCGTATCACTGCACATCGTATCACAGGGCATCGTGTCACTGGGCATCGTATCACTCTGCATCGTATCACAGGGCATCATATCACTGAGCATCGTATCACTCTGCATCGTATCACTGGCATCGTTTCAGTGAGCATCGTATCACTCTGCATCATATCACAGGGCATCATATCACTGAGCATCGTATCACAAGGCATCGTATCACTGGACACCGTATCACTGGACATCGTATCACATGGCATCATCTCACTGGGCATCGTATCACTGGACATCGTATCACAGGGCATCGTATCACTGGGCATCGCATCACTGGGCATCGTATCACTGAGCATCGTATCACTGGGCATCGTATCACTGGGCATCGCACCACTGGGCATCGAATCTCTGGGCATCACATCACTGGGCATCGTATCACTGAGCATCGTATCACTGGGCATCGTATCACTGGGCATCGTATCACTGGGCTTTGCATCACTGAGCATCGCATCACTGGACATCGTATCACTGCGCATCATATCACAGGGCATCGTATCACCGGGCATCGTATCACAGAGCATCGTATCACTGGGCATCGTATCACTGAGCATCGAATCACATAGCATCGCATCACAGACCATCGTATCACAGAGCATCGTATCACTGGGCATCGTATCACTGTGCATCGTATCACAGAGCATCGTATCACTGGACATCATATCACAGAGCATCTTATCACTGGCCATCGTATCACAGAGCATTGTATCACTGGGCATCGTATCACTGATCATCGTATCAAATAGCATCGTATCACAGAGCATCATATAATTGGGCATCGTATCACTGGGCTTCGTATCACTGAACGTCGCATCACTGGGCATCGTATCACTCCGCATCATATCACAGGGCACCATATCACTGGGCATCGTATCACAGAGCATCGTATCACTGGGCATCGTATCGCTGCGCATCGTATCACAGAGCATTGTATCACTGGGCATCATATCACAGGGCATCGTATCACTGGGCATCGTACCACAGAGCATCGTATCACTGGGCATTGTATCACTGAGCTTGGTATTACTGAGAATCGTATCACAGGGCACCGCATCACTCGCATCATATCACAGGGCATTGTATCACTGGACATCATATCACTGGGCATCGTATCATTGAGCATCATATCACTGGGCATCGTATCACTGCGCATCATATCACAGGGCATCATATCACTGGGCAGCATATCACAGGGCATCGTATCACTGAGCATCGTATCACATAGCATCGTATCACAGAGCATCATACCATTGGGCATGGTATCACAGGGCATCGTATCACTGCGCATCGTATCACAGGGCATCATATCACTGGGCATCGTATCACAGAGCATCGTATCACAGAGCATTGTATCACTGGGCATCGTATCACTGCGCATCGTATCACAGGGCATCGTATCACTGGACATCGTATCACAGAGCATCGTATCACTGGATATCGTATCACAGAGCATCTTATCACTGGCCATCGTAGCACAGTGCATCGTATCACTGGGCATTGTATCACTGAGCATCGTATCACTGAGCATTGTATCACAGGGCATCGTATCACAGGGCATCATATCACCGGGCATTGTATCACTGAGCATCGTATCACTGGGCATCATATTACTGCACATCGTATCACAGGGCATCGTGTCACTGGGCATCATATCACTCTGCATCGTATCACAGGGCATCGTATCACTGAGCATCGTATCACTCTGAATTGTATCACTGGCATCGTTTCAGTGAGCATCGTATCACTCTGCATCATATCACAGGGAATCATATCACTGAGCATCATACCACAAGGCATCGTATCACTGGACATCGTATCACTGGACATCGTATCACATGGAATCATCTCACTGGGCATCGTATCACTGGACATCGTATCACAGGGCATCGTATCACTGGGCATCGCATCACTGGGCATCGTATCACTGAGCATCGTATCACTGGGCATCGCATCACTGGGCATCGAATCACTGGGCATCGCATCACTGGGCATCGTATCACTGATCATCGTATCACTGGGCATCGTATCACTGGGCATCGTATCACTGGGCTTTGCATCACTGAGCATCGCATCACTGGACATCGTATCACTGCGCATCATATCACAGGGCATTGTATCACTGGGCATCGTATCACAGAGCATCGTATCACTGGGCATCGTATCACTGAGCATCGAATCACATAGCATCGCATCACAGACCATCGTATCACAGAGCATCGTATCACTGGGCATCGTATCACTGTGCATCATATCACAGAGCATCGTATCACTGGGCATCGTATCCCAGGGCATCGTATCACTGGACATCGTATCACAGAGCATCTTATCACTGGCCATCGTACCACAGAGCATCGTATCACTGGGCATCGTATCACTGTGCATCATATCACAGAGCATTGTATCACTGGATATCGTATCACAGAGCATCTTATCTCTGGCCATCATACCACAGAGCATCGTTTTACTGGGCATTGTCTCACTGGGCATCATATCACAGGGCATCGTATCACTGGGCATTGTATCACTGAGCATCGTATCACTGGGCATTGTATCACTGGGCGTCGTATCACTGGGCATCGTATCACTGCGCATCGTATGACAGGGCATTGTGTCACAGAGCATCGTATCACTGGGCATCGTATCATTGAGCATCATATCACAGAGCATCATATCACAGGGCATCGTATCACTGGGCATCGTATCACAGGGCATCATATCACTGGGCATCGTAGCACTCTGCATCGTATCACTGAGCATCGTATCACTCTGCTTACTATCACTGGGCATCATATCACTGAGCATCGTATCACTGGGCATCATATCACTCTGCATCGTTTCACTGGCATCGTATCAGTGAGCATCGTATCACTCTGCATCATATCACAGGGAATCATATCACTGAGCATCGTATCACAAGGCATCGTATCACTGGACATCGTATCACTGGACATCGTATCACATGGCATTATATCACTGGGCATCGTATCACTGGACATCGTATCACAGGGCATCGTATCACTGGGCATTGTATCACTGAGCATTGAATCACTGCACATCGTATCACTGGGCATCGCATCACTGGGCATCATATCACTGGGCATCGTATCACTGGGCATCGCATCACTGGGCATCATATCACTGGACATCATATCACTGGGCATCATATCACTGGGCATCGTATCACTGGGCATCGTATCATTGGGCATCATATCACTGGGCATTGTATCACTGGACATCATATCACAGGGCATCGTATCACTGGGCATCGTATCACTGAGCATCGTATCACTGGGCATCGCATCACTGGGCATCGTATCACTGAGCATCGTATCACATGGCATCGTATCACTGGGCATCGTATCACTGAGCATCGTATCACTGGGCATCGTATCACTGGCCATCATATCACAGGACATCGTATCACTGAGCATCGTATCACCTGGCATCGTATCACTGGGCATCGTATCACTATGCATCATATCACAGGGCATCGTATCACCGGGCATCGTATCACAGAGCATCGTATCACAGAGCATCGTATCACTGGGCATCGTATCACTGAGCATCGAATCACATAGCATCGCATTACAGAGCATCGTATCACAGAGCATCGTATCACTGGGCATCGTATCACTGCGCACCGTAGCAGAGCATCGTATCACTGGGCATCGTATCACAGGGCATCGTATCATTGGACATCGTATCACAGAGCATCTTATCACTGGCCATCGTACCACAGAGCATCGTATCACTGGGCATCGTATCACATCGCATCGTATCACAGAGCATCATATAATTGGGCATCGTATCACTGGGCTTCGTATCACTGAGCGTCGCATCACTGGGCATCATATCACTGCGCATCATATCACAGGGCATCGTATCACTGGGCATCGTATCACAGAGCATCGTATCACTGGGCATCGTATCACTGCGCATCGTATCACAGAGCATCGTATCACTGGGCATCATATCACAGGGCATCGTATCACTGGGCATCGTACCACAGAGCATCGTATCACTGGGCATTGTATCACTGAGCATGGTATCACTGAGAATCGTATCACAGGGCACCGTATCACTGGGCATCATGTCACAGGGCATCATATTACAGGGCATCGTATCATGGGCATCGTATCACTGAGCATCGTATTACAGGGCATCGTATCACTGGGCATCGTATCAATGAGCATCATATCACTGGGCATCGTATCATTGCGCATCATATCACATGGCATCGTATCACTGGGCATCGTATCACTGGGCATGGTATCAGAGGGCATCGTATCACGGAGCATCGTATCACAGAGCCTCATATCACTGGGCATCATATCACTGCGCATCATTTCACAGGGCATCGTATCACTGGACATCGTATCACTGGGCATCGTATCATTGAGCATCATATCACTGGGCATCGTATCACTGCGCATCATATCACAGGGCATCGTATCACTGGGCAGCATATCACAGGGCATCGTATCACAGGGCATCGTATCACTGCGCATCGTATCACAGGGCATCATATCACTGGGCATCGTATCACAGAGCATCGTATCACAGAGCATCGTATCACTGGGCATCATATCACTGCGCATCATATCACAGGGCATCGTATCACTGGGCATCGTATCACAGAGCATCGTATCACTGGGCATTGTATCACTGGGCATCACATCACAGGGCATCGTATCACTGGGGATTGTATCATTGAGCATCGTATCACTGGGCATCGTATCACTGCACATCGTATCACAGGGCATTGTGTCACAGAGCATCGTATCACTGGGCATCGTATCACTGAGCATCGAATCACATAGCATCGCATCACAGACCATCGTATCACAGAGCATCGTATCACTGGGCATCGTATCACTGTGCATCGTATCACAGAGCATCGTATCACTGGGCATCGTATCACAGGACATCGTATCACTGGACATCGTATCACAGAGCATCTTATCACTGGCCATCGTATCACTGATCATCGTATCAAATAGCATCGTATCACAGAGCATCATATAATTGGGCATCGTATCACTGGGCTTCGTATCACTGAGCGTCGCATCACTGGGCATCGTATCACTGCGCATCATATCACAGGGCACCATATCACTGGGCATCATATCACAGAGCATCGTATCACTGGGCATCGTATCGCTGCACATCGTATCACAGAGCATCGTATCACTGGGCATCATATCACAGGGCATCGTATCACTGGGCATCATACCACAGAGCATAGTATCACTGGGCATTGTATCACTGAGCTTGGTATCACTGAGAATCATATCACAGGGCACCGTATCACTGGGCATCATATCACAGGGCATCGTATTACAGGGCATCGTATCATGGGCATCGTATCACTGGGCATCATATTACATGGCATCGTATCACTGGGCATCCTATCACTGGGCATCGTATCAATGAGCATCATATCACTGGGCATCGTATCAATGAGCATCATATCACTGGGCATCGTATCAATGAGCATCATATCACTGGGCATCGTATCATTGCACATCATATCACACGGCATCGTACCACTGGGCATCATATCACTGGGCATCGTATCAGAGGGCATCGTATCACGGAGCATCGTATCACAGAGCATCATATCACTGGGCATCGTATCACTAGACATCGTATCAAATAGCATCGTATCACAGAGCATCATATCATTGGGCACCGTTTCACAAGGCATCATATCACTGTGCATCGTATCACAGGGCATCGTATCACTGGGCATCGTATCACTGTGCATCATATCACAGAGCATTGTATCACTGGATATCGTATCACAGAGCATCTTATCTCTGGCCATCATACCACAGAGCATCGTTTCACTGGGCATTGTATCACTGGGCATCATATCACAGGGCATCGTATCACTGGGCATTGTATCACTGAGCATCGTATCAGTGGGCATTGTATCACTGGGCGTCGTATCACTGGGCATCGTATCACTGCGCATCGTATGACAGGGCATTGTGTCACAGAGCATCGTATCACTGGGCATCGTATCATTGAGCATCATATCACAGAGCATCATATCACAGGGCATCGTATCACTGGGCATCATATCACAGGGCATCATATCACTGGGCATCGTAGCACTCTACATCGTATCACTGAGCATCATATCGCTGAGCATCGTTTCACTCTGCATCGTATCACTGGGCATCGTATCACTCTGCATCTTATCACTGGGCATCGTATCACTGAGCATCGTATCACAGTGCATCGTATCACTGAGCATCGTATCACTGGGCATCATATCACTCTGCTTCGTTTCACTGGCATCGTATCAGTGAGCATCGTATCACTCTGCATCATATCACAGGGAATCATAGCACTGAGCATCGTATCACAAGGCATCGTATCACTGGACATCGTATCACTGGACATCGTATCACATGGCATTATATCACTGGACATCGTATCACAGGGCATCGTATCACTGGGCATTGTATCACTGGGCATTGTATCACTGAGCATTGAATCACTGCGCATCGTATCACTGCGCATCGTATCACAGGGCATCATATCACTGGGCATCGTATCACAGAGCATCGTATCACAGAGCATCGTATTACTGGGCATCATATCACTGCGCATCATATCACAGGGCATCGTATCACTGGGCATCGTATCACTGAGCATCGTATCACTGGGCATCGTATCACTGCACATCGTATCACAGGGCATTGTGTCACAGAGCATCGTATCACTGGGCATCGTATCACTGAGCATCGAATCACATAGCATCGCATCACAGACCATCGTATCACAGAGCATCGTATCACTGGGCATCATATCACTGTGCATCGTATCACAGAGCATCGTATCACTGGGCATCGTATCACAGGACATCGTATCACTGGACATCGTATCACAGAGCATCTTATCACTGGCCATCGTATCACTGATCATCGTATCAAATAGCATCGTATCACAGAGCATCATATAATTGGGCATCATATCACTGGGCTTCGTATCACTGAGCGTCGCATCACTGGGCATCGTATCACTGCGCATCATATCACAGGGCACCATATCACTGGGCATCGTATCACAGAGCATCGTATCACTGGGCATCGTATCGCTGCGCATCGTATCACAGAGCATCGTATCACTGGGCATCATATCACAGGGCATCGTATCACTGGGCATCATACCACAGAGCATAGTATCACTGGGCATTGTATCACTGAGCTTGGTATCACTGAGAATCATATCACAGAGCACCGTATCACTGGGCATCATATCACTGGGCATCGTATTACAGGGCATCGTATCATGGGCATCGTATCACTGGGCATCATATTACATGGCATCGTATCACTGGGCATCCTATCACTGGGCATCGTATCAATGAGCATCATATCACTGGGCATCGTATCAATGAGCATCATATCACTGGGCATCGTATCATTGCACATCATATCACACGGCATCGTACCACTGGGCATCATATCACTGGGCATCGTATCAGAGGGCATCGTATCACTAGACATCGTATCAAATAGCATCGTATCACAGAGCATCATATCATTGGGCACCGTTTCACAAGGCATCATATCACTGTGCATCGTATCACAGGGCATCGTATCACTGGGCATCGTATCACTGTGCATCATATCACAGAGCATTGTATCACTGGATATCGTATCACAGAGCATCTTATCTCTGGCCATCATACCACAGAGCATCGTTTCACTGGGCATTGTATCACTGGGCATCATATCACAGGGCATCGTATCACAGGGCATTGTATCACTGAGCATCGTATCAGTGGGCATTGTATCACTGGGCGTCGTATCACTGGGCATCGTATCACTGCGCATCGTATGACAGGGCATTGTGTCACAGAGCATCGTATCACTGGGCATCGTATCATTGAGCATCATATCACAGAGCATCATATCACAGGGCATCGTATCACTGGGCATCATATCACAGGGCATCATATCACTGGGCATCGTAGCACTCTGCATCGTATCACTGAGCATCATATCGCTGAGCATCGTTTCACTCTGCATCGTATCACTGGGCATCGTATCACTCTGCATCTTATCACTGGGCATCGTATCACTGAGCATCGTATCACAGTGCATCGTATCACTGAGCATCGTATCACTGGGCATCATATCACTCTGCTATGTTTCACTGGCATCGTATCAGTGAGCATCGTATCACTCTGCATCATATCACAGGGAATCATAGCACTGAGCATCGTATCACTGGACATCGTATCACTGGACATCGTATCACAGGACATCGTATCACATGGCATTATATCACTGGGCATCGTATCACTGGACATCGTATCACAGGGCATCGTATCACTGGGCATTGTATCACTGAGCATTGAATCACTGCGCATCGTATCACTGGGCATCGCATCACTGGGCATCATATCACTGGGCATCGTATCACTGGGCATCGCATCACTGGGCATCATATCACTGGGCATCATATCACTGGGCATCATATCACTGGGCATCGTATCACTGGGCATCGTATCATTGGGCATCATATCACTGGGCATTGTATCACTGGACATCATATCACAGGGCATCGTATCACTGGGCATCGTATCACTGAGCATCGTATCACTGGGCATGCAACACTGGGCATCGTATCACTGAGCATCGTATCACATGGCATCGTATCACTGGGCATCATATCACTGAGCATCGTATCACTGGGCATCGTATCACTGGGCATCATATCACAGGACATCGTATCACTGAGCATCGTATCACTGGGCATCGTATCACTGGGCATCGTATCACTATGCATCATATCATAGGGCATCGTATCACCGGGCATCGTATCACAGAGCATCGTATCACAGAGCATCGTATCACTGGGCATCGTATCACTGAGCATCGAATCACATAGCATCGCATCACAGAGCATCGTATCACAGAGCATCGTATCACTGAGCATCGTATCACTGCGCACCGTAGCAGAGCATCGTATCACTGGGCATCGTATCACAGGGCATCGTATCACTGGACATCGTATCACAGAGCATCTTATCACTGGCCATCATATCACTGCGCATCATATCACAGGGCATCGTATCACTGGGCATCGTATCACAGAGCATCGTATCACTGGGCATCATATAATTGGGCATCGTATCACTGGGCTTCGTATCACTGAGCATCATATCACAGGGCATCGTATCACTGCGCATCATATCACAGAGCATCGCATCACTGGGCATTGTATCACTGGGCATCGCATCACAGGGCATCGTATCACTGGGGATTGTATCACTGAGCATCGTATCACTGGGCATCGTATCACTGCATATCGTATCACAGGGCATTGTGTCACAGAGCATCGTATCACTGGGCATCGTATCACTGAGCATCGAATCACATAGCATCGCATCACAGACCATCGTATCACAGAGCATCGTATCACTGGGCATCATATCACTGTGCATCGTATCACAGAGCATCGTATCACTGGGCATCGTATAACAGGGCATCGTATCACTGGACATCGTATCACAGAGCATCTTATCACTGGCCATCGTACCACAGAGCATCGTATCACTGGACATCGTATCACTGATCATCGTATCAAATAGCATCGTATCACAGAGCATCATATAATTGGGCATCGTATCACTGGGCTTCGTATCACTGAGCATCATATAATTGGGCACCGTATCACTGAGCATCGTATCACTGGGCATCGTATCACTGGGCATCGTATCACTATGCATCATATCACAGGGCATCGTATCACCGGGCATCGTATCACAGAGCATCGTTTCACAGAGCATCGTATCACTGGGCATCGTATCACTGAGCATCGAATCACATAGCATCGCATCACAGAGCATCGTATCACAGAGCATCGTATCACTGGGCATCGTATCACTGCGCACCGTAGCAGAGCATCGTATCACTGGGCATCATATCACAGGGCATCGTATCACTGGACATCGTATCACAGAGCATCTTATCACTGGCCATCATATCACTGCGCATCATATCACAGGGCCTCGTATCACTGGGCATCGTATCACAGAGCATCGTATCACTGGGCATCATATAATTGGGCATCGTATCACTGGGCTTCATATCACTGAGCATCATATCACAGGGCATCGTATCACTGCGCATCATATCACATGGCATCTTATCACTGGGCATCCTATCACTGAGCATGGTATCACTGAGAATCGTATCACAGGGCACCGTATCACAGGGCATCATATCACAGGGCATCATATTACAGGGCATCGTATCATGGGCATCGTATCACTGGGCATCATATCACTGGGCATCGTATTACAGGGCATCGTATCACTGGGCATCGTATCACTGGGCATCGTATCACTGGGCATCGTATCACTGAGCATCGAATCACATAGCATCGCATCACAGACCATCGTATCACAGAGCATCGTATCACTGGGCATCGTATCACAGAGCATCGTATCAGAGAGCATCGTATCACTGGGCATCATATCACTGCGCATCATATCACAGGGCATCGTATCGCTGGGCATCGTATCACAGAGCATCGTATCACAGAGCATCGTATCACTGGGCATCATATCACTGCGCATCATATCACAGGGCATCGTATCACTGGGCATCGTATCACAGAGCATCGTATCACTGGGCATTGTATCACTGGGCATCGCATCACAGGGCATCGTATCACTGGGGATTGCATCACTGAGCATCGTATCACTGGGCATTGTATCACTGGGCATCGTATCACAGGGCATCGTATCACCTGGCATTGTATCACTGAGCATCGTATCACTGGGCATCGTATCACTGCACATCGTATCACAGGGCATTGTGTCACAGAGCATCGTATCACTGGGCATCGTATCACCGAGCATCGAATCACATAGCATCGCATCACAGACCATCGTATCACAGAGCATCGTATCACTGGGCATCGTATCACTGTGCATCATATCACAGAGCATCGTATCACTGGGCATCGTATCACAGGGCATCGTATCACTGGACATCGTATCACAGAGCATCTTATCACTGGCCATCGTACCACAGAGCATCTTATCACTGGCCATTGTACCACAGAGCATCGTATCACTGGGCATCGTATCACTGATCATCGTATCAAATAGCATCGTATCACAGAGCATCATATAATTGGGAATCGTATCACTGGGCTTCGTATCACTGAGCGTCGCATCACTGGGCATCGTATCACTGCGCATCATATCACAGGGCACCATATCACTGGGCATCGTATCACAGAGCATCGTATCACTGGGCATCGTATCGCTGCGCATCGTATCACAGAGCATCGTATCACTGGGCATCATATCACAGGGCATCGTATCACTGGGCATCATACCACAGAGCATCGTATCACTGGGCATTGTATCACTGAGCTTGGTATCACTGAGAATCATATCACAGGGCACCGTATCACTGTGCATCATATCACAGGGCATCGTATTACAGGGCATCGTATCATGGGCATCGTATCACTGGGCATCATATTACATGGCATCGTATCACTGGGCATCGTATTACTGGGCATCGTATCAATGAGCATCATATCACTGGGCATCGTATCAATGAGCATCATATCACTGGGCATCGTATCATTGCGCATCATATCACACGGCATCGTACCACTGGGCATCATATCACTGGGCATCGTATCAGAGGGCATCGTATCACGGAGCATCGTATCACAGAGCATCATGTCACTGGACATCGTATCACTAGACATCGTATCAAATAGCATCATATAATTAGGCACCGTATCACAGGGCATCGTATCACTGGGCATCGTATCACAGGGCATCTTATCACTGGACATCGTATCACTGGACATCATATCACAGGGCATCGTATCACTGGGCATCGTATCACTGTACATCATATCACAGGGCATCGTATCACTGGGCATCGTATCACTGGGCATCGTATCACTGGGCATCATATCACAGGGCATCGTATCACTGGGCATCGTACCACAGAGCATCGTATCACTGGGCATCGTATCACTGGGCATTGTATCAGTGGGCATCGTATCACTGGGCATTGTATCAGTGGGCATCGTATCACGGAGCATCGTATCACAGAGCATCACGTCACTGGGCATCATATCACTGCGCATCATTTCACAGAGCATCGTATCACTGGACATCGTATCACTGGGCATCGTATCATTGAGCATCGTATCACTGGGCATCGTATCACTGCGCATCATATCACAGGGCATCGTATCACTGCGCATCATATCACAGGGCATCGTATCACTGGGCAGCATATCACAGGGCATCGTATCACAGGGCATCATATCACTGCGCATCGTATAACAGGGCATCATATCACTGGGCATCGTATCACTCTGAATTGTATCACTGGCATCGTTTCAGTGAGCATCGTATCACTCTGCATCATATCACAGGGAATCATATCACTGAGCATCATACCACAAGGCATCGTATCACTGGACATCGTATCACTGGACATCGTATCACATGGCATCATCTCACTGGGCATCATATCACTGGACATCGTATCACAGGGCATCGTATCACTGGGCATCGCATCACTGGGCATCGTATCACTGAGCATCGTATCACTGGGCATCGCATCACTGGGCATCGAATCACTGGGCATCGCATCACTGGGCATCGTAGCACTCTGCATCGTATCACTGAGCATCATATCGCTGAGCATCGTTTCACTCTGCATCGTATCACTGGGCATCGTATCACTCTGCATCTTATCACTGGGCATCGTATCACTGAGCATCGTATCACAGTGCATCGTATCACTGAGCATCGTATCACTGGGCATCATATCACTCTGCTATGTTTCACTGGCATCGTATCAGTGAGCATCGTATCACTCTGCATCATATCACAGGGAATCATAGCACTGAGCATCGTATCACAAGGCATCGTATCACTGGACATCGTATCACTGGACATCGTATCACATGGCATTATATCACTGGGCATCGTATCACTGGACATCGTATCACAGGGCATCGTATCACTGGGCATTGTATCACTGAGCATTGAATCACTGCGCATCGTATCACTGGGCATCACATCACTGGGCATCATATCACTGGGCATCGTATCACTGGGCATCGCATCACTGGGCATCATATCACTGGGCATCATATCACTGGGCATCATATCACTGGGCATCGTATCACTGGGCATCGTATCATTGGGCATCATATCACTGGGCATTGTATCACTGGACATCATATCACAGGGCATCGTATCACTGGGCATCGTATCACTGAGCATCGTATCACTGGGCATGCAACACTGGGCATCGTATCACTGAGCATCGTATCACATGGCATCGTATCACTGGGCATCATATCACTGAGCATCGTATCACTGGGCATCGTATCACTGGGCATCATATCACAGGACATCGTATCACTGAGCATCGTATCACTGGGCATGCAACACTGGGCATCATATCACTGAGCATCGTATCACATGGCATCGTATCACTGGGCATCATATCACTGAGCATCGTATCACTGGGCATCGTATCACTGGGCATCATATCACAGGACATCGTATCACTGAGCATCGTATCACTGGGCATCGTATCACTGGGCATCGTATCACTATGCATCATATCATAGGGCATCGTATCACCGGGCATCGTATCACAGAGCATCGTATCACAGAGCATCGTATCACTGAGCATCGTATCACATGGCATCGTATCACTGGGCATCATATCACTGGGCATCGTATCACTGGGCATCGTATCACTATGCATCATATCATAGGGCATCGTATCACCGGGCATCGTATCACAGAGCATCGTATCACAGAGCATCGTATCACTGGGCATCGTATCACTGAGCATCGAATCACATAGCATCGCATCACAGAGCATCGTATCACAGAGCATCGTATCACTGAGCATCGTATCACTGCGCACCGTAGCAGAGCATCGTATCACTGGGCATCGTATCACAGGGCATCGTATCACTGGACATCGTATCACAGAGCATCTTATCACTGGCCATCATATCACTGCGCATCATATCACAGGGCATCGTATCACTGGGCATCGTATCACAGAGCATCGTTTCACTGGGCATCATATAATTGGGCATCGTATCACTGGGCTTCGTATCACTGAGCATCATATCACAGGGCATCGTATCACTGCGCATCATATCACAGAGCATCGCATCACTGGGCATTGTATCACTGGGCATCGCATCACAGGGCATCGTATCACTGGGGATTGTATCACTGAGCATCGTATCACTGGGCATCGTATCACTGCATATCGTATCACAGGGCATTGTGTCACAGAGCATCGTATCACTGGGCATCGTATCACTGAGCATCGAATCACATAGCATCGCATCACAGACCATCGTATCACAGAGCATCGTATCACTGGGCATCATATCACTGTGCATCGTATCACAGAGCATCGTATCACTGGGCATCGTATAACAGGGCATCGTATCACTGGACATCGTATCACAGAACATCTTATCACTGGCCATCGTACCACAGAGCATCGTATCACTGGGCATCGTATCACTGATCATCGTATCAAATAGCATCGTATCACAGAGCATCATATAATTGGGCATCGTATCACTGGGCTTCGTATCACTGAGCATCATATAATTGGGCACCGTATCACTGAGCATCGTATCACTGGGCATCGTATCACTGGGCATCGTATCACTATGCATCATATCACAGGGCATCGTATCACCGGGCATCGTATCACAGAGCATCGTATCACAGAGCATCATATCACTGGGCATCGTATCACTGAGCATCGAATCACATAGCATCGCATCACAGAGCATCGTATCACAGAGCATCGTATCACTGGGCATCGTATCACTGCGCACCGTAGCAGAGCATCGTATCACTGGGCATCATATCACAGGGCATCGTATCACTGGACATCGTATCACAGAGCATCTTATCACTGGCCATCATATCACTGCGCATCATATCACAGGGCCTCGTATCACTGGGCATCGTATCACAGGGCCTCGTATCACTGGGCATCGTATCACAGAGCATCGTATCACTGGGCATCATATAATTGGGCATCGTATCACTGGGCTTCATATCACTGAGCATCATATCACAGGGCATCGTATCACTGCGCATCATATCACATGGCATCTTATCACTGGGAATCCTATCACTGAGCATGGTATCACTGAGAATCGTATCACAGGGCACCGTATCACAGGGCATCATATCACAGGGCATCATATTACAGGGCATCGTATCATGGGCATCGTATCACTGGGCATCATATCACTGGGCATCGTATTACAGGGCATCGTATCACTGGGCATCGTATCACTGGGCATCGTATCACTGGGCATCGTATCACTGAGCATCGAATCACATAGCATCGCATCACAGACCATCGTATCACAGAGCATCGTATCACTGGGCATCGTATCACAGAGCATCGTATCAGAGAGCATCGTATCACTGGGCATCATATCACTGCGCATCATATCACAGGGCATCGTATCGCTGGGCATCGTATCACAGAGCATCGTATCACAGAGCATCGTATCACTGGGCATCATATCACTGCGCATCATATCACAGGGCATCGTATCACTGGGCATCGTATCACAGAGCATCGTATCACTGGGCATTGTATCACTGGGCATCGCATCACAGGGCATCGTATCACTGGGGATTGCATCACTGAGCATCGTATCACTGGGCATTGTATCACTGGGCATCGTATCACAGGGCATCGTATCACCTGGCATTGTATCACTGAGCATCGTATCACTGGGCATCGTATCACTGCACATCGTATCACAGGGCATTGTGTCACAGAGCATCGTATCACTGGGCATCGTATCACCGAGCATCGAATCACATAGCATCGCATCACAGACCATCGTATCACAGAGCATCGTATCACTGGGCATCGTATCACTGTGCATCATATCACAGAGCATCGTATCACTGGGCATCGTATCACAGGGCATCGTATCACTGGACATCGTATCACAGAGCATCGTATCACTGGCCATCGTACCACAGAGCATCTTATCACTGGCCATCGTACCACAGAGCATCGTATCACTGGGCATCGTATCACTGATCATCGTATCAAATAGCATCGTATCACAGAGCATCATATAATTGGGCATCGTATCACTGGGCTTCGTATCACTGAGCGTCACATCACTGGGCATCGTATCACTGCGCATCATATCACAGGGCACCATATCACTGGGCATCGTATCACAGAGCATCGTATCACTGGGCATCGTATCGCTGCGCATCGTATCACAGAGCATCGTATCACTGGGCATCATATCACAGGGCATCGTATCACTGGGCATCATACCACAGAGCATCGTATCACTGGGCATTGTATCACTGAGCTTGGTATCACTGAGAATCATATCACAGGGCACCGTATCACTGTGCATCATATCACAGGGCATCGTATTACAGGGCATCGTATCATGGGCATCGTATCACTGGGCATCATATTACATGGCATCGTATCACTGGGCATCGTATCACTGGGCATCGTATCAATGAGCATCATATCACTGGGCATCGTATCAATGAGCATCATATCACTGGGCATCGTATCATTGCGCATCATATCACACGGCATCGTACCACTGGGCATCATATCACTGGGCATCGTATCAGAGGGCATCGTATCACGGAGCATCGTATCACAGAGCATCATGTCACTGGACATCGTATCACTAGACATCGTATCAAATAGCATCATATAATTAGGCACCGTATCACAGGGCATCGTATCACTGGGCATCGTATCACAGGGCATCTTATCACTGGACATCGTATCACTGGACATCATATCACAGGGCATCGTATCACTGGGCATCGTATCACTGTACATCATATCACAGGGCATCGTATCACTGGGCATCGTATCACTGGGCATCGTATCACTGGGCATCATATCACAGGGCATCGTATCACTGGGCATCGTACCACAGAGCATCGTATCACTGGGCATCGTATCACTGGGCATTGTATCAGTGGGCATCGTATCACTGGGCATTGTATCAGTGGGCATCGTATCACGGAGCATCGTATCACAGAGCATCACGTCACTGGGCATCATATCACTGCGCATCATTTCACAGAGCATCGTATCACTGGACATCGTATCACTGGGCATCGTATCATTGAGCATCGTATCACTGGGCATCGTATCACTGCGCATCATATCACAGGGCATCGTATCACTGCGCATCATATCACAGGGCATCGTATCACTGGGCAGCATATCACAGGGCATCGTATCACAGGGCATCATATCACTGGGCATCGTATCGCTGCGCATCGTATCACAGAGCATTGTATCACTGGGCATCATATCACAGGGCATCGTATCACGGAGCATCGTATCACAGAGCATCACGTCACTGGGCATCATATCACTGCGCATCATTTCACAGAGCATCGTATCACTGGACATCGTATCACTGGGCATCGTATCATTGAGCATCGTATCACTGGGCATCGTATCACTGCGCATCATATCACAGGGCATCGTATCACTGCGCATCATATCACAGGGCATCGTATCACTGGGCAGCATATCACAGGGCATCGTATCACAGGGCATCGTATCACTGCGCATCGTATAACAGGGCATCATATCACTGGGCATCGTATCACTCTGAATTGTATCACTGGCATCGTTTCAGTGAGCATCGTATCACTCTGCATCATATCACAGGGAATCATATCACTGAGCATCATACCACAAGGCATCGTATCACTGGACATCGTATCACTGGACATCGTATCACATGGCATCATCTCACTGGGCATCGTATCACTGGACATCGTATCACAGGGCATCGTATCACTGGGCATCGCATCACTGGGCATCGTATCACTGAGCATCGTATCACTGGGCATCACATCACTGGGCATCGAATCACTGGGCATCGCATCACTGGGCATCGTATCACTGATCATCGTATCACTGGGCATCGTATCACTGGGCATCGTATCACTGGGCTTTGCATCACTGAGCATCGCATCACTGGACATCGTATCACTGCGCATCATATCACAGGGCATTGTATCACTGGGCATCGTATCACAGAGCATCGTATCACTGGGCATCGTATCACTGAGCATCGAATCACATAGCATCGCATCACAGACCATCGTATTACAGAGCATCGTATCACTGGGCATCGTATCACTGTGCATCATATCACAGAGCATCGTATCACTGGGCATCGTATCCCAGGGCATCGTATCACTGGACATCGTATCACAGAGCATCTTATCACTGGCCATCGTACCACAGAGCATCGTATCACTGGGCATCGTATCACTGTGCATCATATCACAGAGCATTGTATCACTGGATATCGTATCACAGAGCATCTTATCTCTGGCCATCATACCACAGAGCATCGTTTTACTGGGCATTGTATCACTGGGCATCATATCACAGGGCATCGTATCACTGGGCATTGTATCACTGAGCATCGTATCACTGGGCATTGTATCACTGGGCGTCGTATCACTGGGCATCGTATCACTGCGCATCGTATGACAGGGCATTGTGTCACAGAGCATCGTATCACTGGGCATCGTATCATTGAGCATCATATCACAGAGCATCATATCACAGGGCATCGTATCACTGGGCATCGTATCACAGGGCATCATATCACTGGGCATCGTAGCACTCTGCATCGTATCACTGAGCATCGTATCACTCTGCTTACTATCACTGGGCATCATATCACTGAGCATCGTATCACTGGGCATCATATCACTCTGCATCGTTTCACTGGCATCGTATCAGTGAGCATCGTATCACTCTGCATCATATCACAGGGAATCATATCACTGAGCATCGTATCACAAGGCATCGTATCACTGGACATCGTATCACTGGACATCGTATCACATGGCATTATATCACTGGGCATCGTATCACTGGACATCGTATCACAGGGCATCGTATCACTGGGCATTGTATCACTGAGCATTGAATCACTGCACATCGTATCACTGGGCATCGCATCACTGGGCATCATATCACTGGGCATCGTATCACTGGGCATCGCATCACTGGGCATCATATCACTGGACATCATATCACTGGGCATCATATCACTGGGCATCGTATCACTGGGCATCGTATCATTGGGCATCATATCACTGGGCATTGTATCACTGGACATCATATCACAGGGCATCGTATCACTGGGCATCGTATCACTGAGCATCGTATCACTGGGCATCGCATCACTGGGCATCGTATCACTGAGCATCGTATCACATGGCATCGTATCACTGGGCATCGTATCACTGAGCATCGTATCACTGGGCATCGTATCACCTGCCATCATATCACAGGACATCGTATCACTGAGCATCGTATCACCTGGCATCGTATCACTGGGCATCGTATCACTATGCATCATATCACAGGGCATCGTATCACCGGGCATCGTATCACAGAGCATCGTATCACTGGGCATCGTATCACTGAGCATCGAATCACATAGCATCGCATCACAGAGCATCGTATCACAGAGCATCGTATCACTGGGCATCGTATCACTGCGCACCGTAGCAGAGCATCGTATCACTGGGCATCGTATCACAGGGCATCGTATCACTGGACATCGTATCACAGAGCATCTTATCACTGGCCATCGTACCACAGAGCATCGTATCACTGGGCATCGTATCACATCGCATCGTATCACAGAGCATCATATAATTGGGCATCGTATCACTGGGCTTCGTATCACTGAGCGTCGCATCACTGGGCATCATATCACTGCGCATCATATCACAGGGCATCGTATCACTGGGCATCGTATCACAGAGCATCGTATCACTGGGCATCGTATCACTGCGCATCGTATCACAGAGCATCGTATCACTGGGCATCATATCACAGGGCATCGTATCACTGGGCATCGTACCACAGAGCATCGTATCACTGGGCATTGTATCACTGAGCATGGTATCACTGAGAATCGTATCACAGGGCACCGTATCACTGGGCATCATGTCACAGGGCATCATATTACAGGGCATCGTATCATGGGCATCGTATCACTGAGCATCGTATTACAGGGCATCGTATCACTGGGCATCGTATCAATGAGCATCATATCACTGGGCATCGTATCATTGCGCATCATATCACATGGCATCGTATCACTGGGCATCGTATCACTGGGCATGGTATCAGAGGGCATCGTATCACGGAGCATCGTATCACAGAGCCTCATATCACTGGGCATCATATCACTGCGCATCATTTCACAGGGCATCGTATCACTGGACATCGTATCACTGGGCATCGTATCATTGAGCATCATATCACTGGGCATCGTATCACTGCGCATCATATCACAGGGCATCGTATCACTGGGCAGCATATCACAGGGCATCGTATCACAGGGCATCGTATCACTGCGCATCGTATCACAGGGCATCATATCACTGGGCATCGTATCACAGAGCATCGTATCACAGAGCATCGTATCACTGGGCATCATATCACTGCGCATCATATCACAGGGCATCGTATCACTGGGCATTGTATCACAGAGCATCGTATCACTGGGCATTGTATCACTGGGCATCACATCACAGGGCATCGTATCACTGGGGATTGTATCATTGAGCATCGTATCACTGGGCATCGTATCACTGCACATCGTATCACAGGGCATTGTGTCACAGAGCATCGTATCACTGGGCATCGTATCACTGAGCATCGAATCACATAGCATCGTATCACTGGGCATCGTATCACAGGACATCGTATCACTGGACATCGTATCACAGAGCATCTTATCACTGGCCATCGTATCACTGATCATCGTATCAAATAGCATCGTATCACAGAGCATCATATAATTGGGCATCGTATCACTGGGCTTCGTATCACTGAGCGTCGCATCACTGGGCATCGTATCACTGCGCATCATATCACAGGGCACCATATCACTGGGCATCATATCACAGAGCATCGTATCACTGGGCATCGTATCGCTGCGCATCGTATCACAGAGCATCGTATCACTGGGCATCATATCACAGGGCATCGTATCACTGGGCATCATACCACAGAGCATAGTATCACTGGGCATTGTATCACTGAGCTTGGTATCACTGAGAATCATATCACAGGGCACCGTATCACTGGGCATCATATCACAGGGCATCGTATTACAGGGCATCGTATCATGGGCATCGTATCACTGGGCATCATATTACATGGCATCGTATCACTGGGCATCCTATCACTGGGCATCGTATCAATGAGCATCATATCACTGGGCATCGTATCAATGAGCATCATATCACTGGGCATCGTATCAATGAGCATCATATCACTGGGCATCGTATCATTGCACATCATATCACACGGCATCGTACCACTGGGCATCATATCACTGGGCATCGTATCAGAGGGCATCGTATCACGGAGCATCGTATCACAGAGCATCATATCACTGGGCATCGTATCACTAGACATCGTATCAAATAGCATCGTATCACAGAGCATCATATCATTGGGCACCGTTTCACAAGGCATCATATCACTGTGCATCGTATCACAGGGCATCGTATCACTGGGCATCGTATCACTGTGCATCATATCACAGAGCATTGTATCACTGGATATCGTATCACAGAGCATCTTATCTCTGGCCATCATACCACAGAGCATCGTTTCACTGGGAATTGTATCACTGGGCATCATATCACAGGGCATCGTATCACTGGGCATTGTATCACTGAGCATCGTATCAGTGGGCATTGTATCACTGGGCGTCGTATCACTGGGCATCGTATCACTGCGCATCGTATGACAGGGCATTGTGTCACAGAGCATCGTATCACTGGGCATCGTATCATTGAGCATCATATCACAGAGCATCATATCACAGGGCATCGTATCACTGGGCATCATATCACAGGGCATCATATCACTGGGCATCGTAGCACTCTACATCGTATCACTGAGCATCATATCGCTGAGCATCGTTTCACTCTGCATCGTATCACTGGGCATCGTATCACTCTGCATCTTATCACTGGGCATCGTATCACTGAGCATCGTATCACAGTGCATCGTATCACTGAGCATCGTATCACTGGGCATCATATCACTCTGCTTCGTTTCACTGGCATCGTATCAGTGAGCATCGTATCACTCTGCATCATATCACAGGGAATCATAGCACTGAGCATCGTATCACAAGGCATCGTATCACTGGACATCGTATCACTGGACATCGTATCACATGGCATTATATCACTGGACATCGTATCACAGGGCATCGTATCACTGGGCATTGTATCACTGGGCATTGTATCACTGAGCATTGAATCACTGCGCATCGTATCACTGGGCATCGCATCACTGGGCATCATATCACTGGGCATCGTATCACTGGGCATCGCATCACTGGGCATCATATCACTGGGCATCATATCACTGGGCATCATATCACTGGGCATCGTATCACTGGGCATCGTATCATTGGGCATCATATCACAGGGCATCGTATCACTGGGCAGCATATCACAGGGCATCGTATCACAGGGCATCGTATCACTGCGCATCGTATCACAGGGCATCATATCACTGGGCATCGTATCACAGAGCATCGTATCACAGAGCATCGTATTACTGGGCATCATATCACTGCGCATCATATCACAGGGCATCGTATCACTGGGCATCGTATCACTGAGCATCGTATCACTGGGCATCGTATCACTGCACATCGTATCACAGGGCATTGTGTCACAGAGCATCGTATCACTGGGCATCGTATCACTGAGCATCGAATCACATAGCATCGCATCACAGACCATCGTATCACAGAGCATCGTATCACTGGGCATCATATCACTGGGCATCATATCACTGGGCATCATATCACTGGGCATCGTATCACTGGGCATCGTATCATTGGGCATCATATCACAGGGCATCGTATCACTGGGCAGCATATCACAGGGCATCGTATCACAGGGCATCGTATCACTGCGCATCGTATCACAGGGCATCATATCACTGGGCATCGTATCACAGAGCATCGTATCACAGAGCATCGTATCACTGGGCATCATATCACTGCGCATCATATCACAGGGCATCGTATCACTGGGCATCGTATCACAGAGCATCGTATCACTGGGCATTGTATCACTGGGCATCACATCACAGGGCATCGTATCACTGGGGATTGTATCATTGAGCATCGTATCACTGGGCATCGTATCACTGCACATCGTATCACAGGGCATTGTGTCACAGAGCATCGTATCACTGGGCATCGTATCACTGAGCATCGAATCACATAGCATCGCATCACAGACCATCGTATCACAGAGCATCGTATCACTGGGCATCGTATCACTGTGCATCGTATCACAGAGCATCGTATCACTGGGCATCGTATCACAGGACATCGTATCACTGGACATCGTATCACAGAGCATCTTATCACTGGCCATCGTATCACTGATCATCGTATCAAATAGCATCGTATCACAGAGCATCATATAATTGGGCATCGTATCACTGGGCTTCGTATCACTGAGCGTCGCATCACTGGGCATCGTATCACTGCGCATCATATCACAGGGCACCATATCACTGGGCATCATATCACAGAGCATCGTATCACTGGGCATCGTATCGCTGCACATCGTATCACAGAGCATCGTATCACTGGGCATCATATCACAGGGCATCGTATCACTGGGCATCATACCACAGAGCATAGTATCACTGGGCATTGTATCACTGAGCTTGGTATCACTGAGAATCATATCACAGGGCACCGTATCACTGGGCATCATATCACAGGGCATCGTATTACAGGGCATCGTATCATGGGCATCGTATCACTGGGCATCATATTACATGGCATCGTATCACTGGGCATCCTATCACTGGGCATCGTATCAATGAGCATCATATCACTGGGCATCGTATCAATGAGCATCATATCACTGGGCATCGTATCAATGAGCATCATATCACTGGGCATCGTATCATTGCACATCATATCACACGGCATCGTACCACTGGGCATCATATCACTGGGCATCGTATCAGAGGGCATCGTATCACGGAGCATCGTATCACAGAGCATCATATCACTGGGCATCGTATCACTAGACATCGTATCAAATAGCATCGTATCACAGAGCATCATATCATTGGGCACCGTTTCACAAGGCATCATATCACTGTGCATCGTATCACAGGGCATCGTATCACTGGGCATCGTATCACTGTGCATCATATCACAGAGCATTGTATCACTGGATATCGTATCACAGAGCATCTTATCTCTGGCCATCATACCACAGAGCATCGTTTCACTGGGCATTGTATCACTGGGCATCATATCACAGGGCATCGTATCACTGGGCATTGTATCACTGAGCATCGTATCAGTGGGCATTGTATCACTGGGCGTCGTATCACTGGGCATCGTATCACTGCGCATCGTATGACAGGGCATTGTGTCACAGAGCATCGTATCACTGGGCATCGTATCATTGAGCATCATATCACAGAGCATCATATCACAGGGCATCGTATCACTGGGCATCATATCACAGGGCATCATATCACTGGGCATCGTAGCACTCTACATCGTATCACTGAGCATCATATCGCTGAGCATCGTTTCACTCTGCATCGTATCACTGGGCATCGTATCACTCTGCATCTTATCACTGGGCATCGTATCACTGAGCATCGTATCACAGTGCATCGTATCACTGAGCATCGTATCACTGGGCATCATATCACTCTGCTTCGTTTCACTGGCATCGTATCAGTGAGCATCATATCACTCTGCATCATATCACAGGGAATCATAGCACTGAGCATCGTATCACAAGGCATCGTATCACTGGACATCGTATCACTGGACATCGTATCACATGGCATTATATCACTGGACATCGTATCACAGGGCATCGTATCACTGGGCATTGTATCACTGGGCATTGTATCACTGAGCATTGAATCACTGCGCATCGTATCACTGGGCATCGCATCACTGGGCATCATATCACTGGGCATCGTATCACTGGGCATCGCATCACTGGGCATCATATCACTGGGCATCATATCACTGGGCATCATATCACTGGGCATCGTATCACTGGGCATCGTATCATTGGGCATCATATCACAGGGCATCGTATCACTGGGCAGCATATCACAGGGCATCGTATCACAGGGCATCGTATCACTGCGCATCGTATCACAGGGCATCATATCACTGGGCATCGTATCACAGAGCATCGTATCACAGAGCATCGTATTACTGGGCATCATATCACTGCGCATCATATCACAGGGCATCGTATCACTGGGCATCGTATCACTGAGCATCGTATCACTGGGCATCGTATCACTGCACATCGTATCACAGGGCATTGTGTCACAGAGCATCGTATCACTGGGCATCGTATCACTGAGCATCGAATCACATAGCATCGCATCACAGACCATCGTATCACAGAGCATCGTATCACTGGGCATCATATCACTGTGCATCGTATCACAGAGCATCGTATCACTGGGCATCGTATCACAGGACATCGTATCACTGGACATCGTATCACAGAGCATCTTATCACTGGCCATCGTATCACTGATCATCGTATCAAATAGCATCGTATCACAGAGCATCATATAATTGGGCATCATATCACTGGGCTTCGTATCACTGAGCGTCGCATCACTGGGCATCGTATCACTGCGCATCATATCACAGGGCACCATATCACTGGGCATCGTATCACAGAGCATCGTATCACTGGGCATCGTATCGCTGCGCATCGTATCACAGAGCATCGTATCACTGGGCATCATATCACAGGGCATCGCATCACTGGGCATCATACCACAGAGCATAGTATCACTGGGCATTGTATCACTGAGCTTGGTATCACTGAGAATCATATCACAGAGCACCGTATCACTGGGCATCATATCACAGGGCATCGTATTACAGGGCATCGTATCATGGGCATCGTATCACTGGGCATCATATTACATGGCATCGTATCACTGGGCATCCTATCACTGGGCATCGTATCAATGAGCATCATATCACTGGGCATCGTATCAATGAGCATCATATCACTGGGCATCGTATCATTGCACATCATATCACACGGCATCGTACCACTGGGCATCATATCACTGGGCATCGTATCAGAGGGCATCGTATCACTAGACATCGTATCAAATAGCATCGTATCACAGAGCATCATATCATTGGGCACCGTTTCACAAGGCATCATATCACTGTGCATCGTATCACAGGGCATCGTATCACTGGGCATCGTATCACTGTGCATCATATCACAGAGCATTGTATCACTGGATATCGTATCACAGAGCATCTTATCTCTGGCCATCATACCACAGAGCATCGTTTCACTGGGCATTGTATCACTGGGCATCATATCACAGGGCATCGTATCACTGGGCATTGTATCACTGAGCATCGTATCAGTGGGCATTGTATCACTGGGCGTCGTATCACTGGGCATCGTATCACTGCGCATCGTATGACAGGGCATTGTGTCACAGAGCATCGTATCACTGGGCATCGTATCATTGAGCATCATATCACAGAGCATCATATCACAGGGCATCGTATCACTGGGCATCATATCACAGGGCATCATATCACTGGGCATCGTAGCACTCTGCATCGTATCACTGAGCATCATATCGCTGAGCATCGTTTCACTCTGCATCGTATCACTGGGCATCGTATCACTCTGCATCTTATCACTGGGCATCGTATCACTGAGCATCGTATCACAGTGCATCGTATCACTGAGCATCGTATCACTGGGCATCATATCACTCTGCTATGTTTCACTGGCATCGTATCAGTGAGCATCGTATCACTCTGCATCATATCACAGGGAATCATAGCACTGAGCATCGTATCACAAGGCATCGTATCACTGGACATCGTATCACTGGACATCGTATCACATGGCATTATATCACTGGGCATCGTATCACTGGACATCGTATCACAGGGCATCGTATCACTGGGCATTGTATCACTGAGCATTGAATCACTGCGCATCGTATCGCTGGGCATCGCATCACTGGGCATCATATCACTGGGCATCGTATCACTGGGCATCGCATCACTGGGCATCATATCACTGGGCATCATATCACTGGGCATCATATCACTGGGCATCGTATCACTGGGCATCGTATCATTGGGCATCATATCACTGGGCATTGTATCATTGGACATCATATCACAGGGCATCGTATCACTGGGCATCGTATCACTGAGCATCGTATCACTGGGCATGCAACACTGGGCATCGTATCACTGAGCATCGTATCACATGGCATCGTATCACTGGGCATCATATCACTGAGCATCGTATCACTGGGCATCGTATCACTGGGCATCATATCACAGGACATCGTATCACTGAGCATCGTATCACTGGGCATCGTATCACTGGGCATCGTATCACTATGCATCATATCATAGGGCATCGTATCACCGGGCATCGTATCACAGAGCATCGTATCACAGAGCATCGTATCACTGGGCATCGTATCACTGAGCATCGAATCACATAGCATCGCATCACAGAGCATCGTATCACAGAGCATCGTATCACTGAGCATCGTATCACTGCGCACCGTAGCAGAGCATCGTATCACTGGGCATCGTATCACAGGGCATCGTATCACTGGACATCGTATCACAGAGCATCTTATCACTGGCCATCATATCACTGCGCATCATATCACAGGGCATCGTATCACTGGGCATCGTATCACAGAGCATCGTATCACTGGGCATCATATAATTGGGCATCGTATCACTGGGCTTCGTATCACTGAGCATCATATCACAGGGCATCGTATCACTGCGCATCATATCACAGAGCATCGCATCACTGGGCATTGTATCACTGGGCATCGCATCACAGGGCATCGTATCACTGGGGATTGTATCACTGAGCATCGTATCACTGCGCATCGTATCACTGCATATCGTATCACAGGGCATTGTGTCACAGAGCATCGTATCACTGGGCATCGTATCACTGAGCATCGAATCACATAGCATCGCATCACAGACCATCGTATCACAGAGCATCGTATCACTGGGCATCATATCACTGTGCATCGTATCACAGAGCATCGTATCACTGGGCATCGTATAACAGGGCATCGTATCACTGGACATCGTATCACAGAGCATCTTATCACTGGCCATCGTACCACAGAGCATCGTATCACTGGGCATCGTATCACTGATCATCGTATCAAATAGCATCGTATCACAGAGCATCATATAATTGGGCATCGTATCACTGGGCTTCGTATCACTGAGCATCATATAATTGGGCACCGTATCACTGAGCATCGTATCACTGGGCATCGTATCACTGGGCATCGTATCACTATGCATCATATCACAGGGCATCGTATCACCGGGCATCGTATCACAGAGCATCGTATCACAGAGCATCGTATCACTGGGCATCGTATCACTGAGCATCGAATCACATAGCATCGCATCACAGAGCATCGTATCACAGAGCATCGTATCACTGGGCATCGTATCACTGCGCACCGTAGCAGAGCATCGTATCACTGGGCATCATATCACAGGGCATCGTATCACTGGACATCGTATCACAGAGCATCTTATCACTGGCCATCATATCACTGCGCATCATATCACAGGGCCTCGTATCACTGGGCATCGTATCACAGAGCATCGTATCACTGGGCATCATATAATTGGGCATCGTAGCACTGGGCTTCATATCACTGAGCATCATATCACAGGGCATCGTATCACTGCGCATCATATCACATGGCATCTTATCACTGGGCATCCTATCACTGAGCATGGTATCACTGAGAATCGTATCACAGGGCACCGTATCACAGGGCATCATATCACAGGGCATCATATTACAGGGCATCGTATCATGGGCATCGTATCACTGGGCATCATATCACTGGGCATCGTATTACAGGGCATCGTATCACTGGGCATCGTATCACTGGGCATCGTATCACTGGGCATCGTATCACTGAGCATCGAATCACATAGCATCGCATCACAGACCATCGTATCACAGAGCATCGTATCACTGGGCATCGTATCACAGAGCATCGTATCAGAGAGCATCGTATCACTGGGCATCATATCACTGCGCATCATATCACAGGGCATCGTATCGCTGGGCATCGTATCACAGAGCATCGTATCACAGAGCATCGTATCACTGGGCATCATATCACTGCGCATCATATCACAGGGCATCGTATCACTGGGCATTGTATCACAGAGCATCGTATCACTGGGCATTGTATCACTGGGCATCGCATCACAGGGCATCGTATCACTGGGGATTGCATCACTGAGCATCGTATCACTGGGCATTGTATCACTGGGCATCGTATCACAGGGCATCGTATCACCTGGCATTGTATCACTGAGCATCGTATCACTGGGCATCGTATCACTGCACATCGTATCACAGGGCATTGTGTCACAGAGCATCGTATCACTGGGCATCGTATCACCGAGCATCGAATCACATAGCATCGCATCACAGACCATCGTATCACAGAGCATCGTATCACTGGGCATCGTATCACTGTGCATCATATCACAGAGCATCGTATCACTGGGCATCGTATCACAGGGCATCGTATCACTGGACATCGTATCACAGAGCATCTTATCACTGGCCATCGTACCACAGAGCATCTTATCACTGGCCATCGTACCACAGAGCATCGTATCACTGGGCATCGTATCACTGATCATCGTATCAAATAGCATCGTATCACAGAGCATCATATAATTGGGCATCGTATCACTGGGCTTCGTATCACTGAGCGTCGCATCACTGGGCATCGTATCACTGCGCATCATATCACAGGGCACCATATCACTGGGCATCGTATCACAGAGCATCGTATCACTGGGCATCGTATCGCTGCGCATCGTATCACAGAGCATCGTATCACTGGGCATCATATCACAGGGCATCGTATCACTGGGCATCATACCACAGAGCATCGTATCACTGGGCATTGTATCACTGAGCTTGGTATCACTGAGAATCATATCACAGGGCACCGTATCACTGTGCATCATATCACAGGGCATCGTATTACAGGGCATCGTATCATGGGCATCGTATCACTGGGCATCATATTACATGGCATCGTATCACTGGGCATCGTATCACTGGGCATCGTATCAATGAGCATCATATCACTGGGCATCGTATCAATGAGCATCATATCACTGGGCATCGTATCATTGCGCATCATATCACACGGCATCGTACCACTGGGCATCATATCACTGGGCATCGTATCAGAGGGCATCGTATCACGGAGCATCGTATCACAGAGCATCATGTCACTGGACATCGTATCACTAGACATCGTATCAAATAGCATCATATAATTAGGCACCGTATCACAGGGCATCGTATCACTGGGCATCGTATCACAGGGCATCTTATCACTGGACATCGTATCACTGGGCATCATATCACAGGGCATCGTATCACTGGGCATCGTATCACTGTACATCATATCACAGGGCATCGTATCACTGGGCATCGTATCACTGGGCATCGTATCACTGGGCATCATATCACAGGGCATCGTATCACTGGGCATCGTACCACAGAGCATCGTATCACTGGGCATCGTATCACTGGGCATTGTATCAGTGGGCATCGTATCACTGGGCATTGTATCAGTGGGCATCGTATCACGGAGCATCGTATCACAGAGCATCACGTCACTGGGCATCATATCACTGCACATCATTTCACAGAGCATCGTATCACTGGACATCGTATCACTGGGCATCGTATCATTGAGCATCGTATCACTGGGCATCGTATCACTGCGCATCATATCACAGGGCATCGTATCACTGCGCATCATATCACAGGGCATCGTATCACTGGGCAGCATATCACAGGGCATCGTATCACAGGGCATCGTATCACTGCGCATCGTATAACAGGGCATCATATCACTGGGCATCGTATCACAGAGCATCGTATCACAGAGCATCGTATCACTGGGCATTGTATCACTGGGCATCGCATCACAGGGCATCGTATCACTGGGGATTGTATCACTGAGCATCGTATCACTGGGCATTGTATCACTGGGCATCGTATCACAGGGCATCGTATCACTGGGGATTGTATCACTGAGCATCGTATCACCAGGCATTGTATCACTGAGCATCGTATCACTGGGCATCGTATCACTGCACATCGTATCACAGGGCATTGTGTCACAGAGCATCGTATCACTGGGCACCGTATCATTGAGCATCATATCACAGGGCATCGTTTCACAGTGCATCGTATCACTGGGCATCGTATCACTAGGCATCGTAGCACTCTGCATCGTATCACTGAGCATCATATCGCTGAGCATCTTTTCACTCTGCATCATGTCACTCTGCATCATGTCACTGGGCATCGTATCACTGAGCATCGTATCACAGGGTATCGTATCACTGAGCATTGTATCACTCTGCATCGTATCACTGGCATCGTATCAGTGAGCATCGTATCAATCTGCATCATATCACAGGGAATCATATCACTGAGCATCGTATCACAAGGCATCGTATCACTGGACATCATATCACTGGACATCGTATCACATGGCATCATCTCACTGGGCATTGTATCACTGGACATCGTATTACAGGGCATCGCATCACTGGGCATCGTATCACTGAGCATCGTATCACTGGGCATCGTATCACTGGGCATCGCATCACTGGGCATCGTATCACTGAGCATCGTATCACTGGGCATCATATCACTGGGCATCGTATCACTGGGCATCGCATCACTGGGCATCATATCACTGGGCATCATATCACTGGGCATCATATCACTGGGCATCGTATCACTGGGCATCGCATCACTGGGCATCGTATCACAGAGCATCGTATCACTGGGCATCATATAATTGGGCATCGTATCACTGGGCTTTGTATCACTGAGCATCATATCACAGGGCATCGTATCACTGCGCATCATATCACATGGCATCGTATCACTGGGCATCGTATCACTGAGCATGGTATCACTGAGAATCGTATCACAGGGCACCGTATCACTGGGCATCATATCACAGGGCATCATATTACAGGGCATCGTATCATGGGCATCGTATCACTGGGCATCGTATTACAGGGCATCGTATCACTGGGCATCGTATCACTGGGCATCGTATCACTGGGCATCGTATCACTGAGCATCGAATCACATAGCATCGCATCACAGACCATCGTATCACAGAGCATTGTATCACTGGGCATCGTATCACAGAGCATCGTATCAGAGAGCATCATATCACTGGGCATCATATCACTGCGCATCATATCACAGGGCATCGTATCGCTGGGCATCGTATCACAGAGCATCGTATCACAGAGCATCGTATCACTGGGCATCATATCACTGCGCATCATATCACAGGGCATCCTATCACTGGGCATCGTATCACAGAGCATCGTATCACTGGGCATTGTATCACTGGGCATCGCATCACAGGGCATCGTATCACTGGGGATTGTATCACTGAGCATCGTATCACTGGGCATTGTATCACTGGGCATCGTATCACAGGGCATCGTATCACCGGGCATTGTATCACTGAGCATCGTATCACTAGGCATCGTATCACTGCACATCGTATCACAGGGCATTGTGTCACAGAGCATCGTATCACTGGGCATCGTATCACCGAGCATCGAATCACATAGCATCGCATCACAGACCATCGTATCACAGAGCATCGTATCACTGGGCATCGTATCACTGTGCATCGTATCAAAGAGCATCGTATCACTGGGCATCGTATCACAGGGCATCGTATCACTGGACATCGTATCACAGAGCATCTTATCACTGGCCATCGTACCACAGAGCATCTTATCACTGGCCATCGTACGACAGAGCATCGTATCACAGAGCATCGTATCACTGGGCATCGTATCGCTGCGCATCGTATCACAGAGCATCGTATCACTGGGCATCATATCACAGGGCATCGTATCACTGGGCATCATACCACAGAGCATCGTATCACTGGGCATTGTATCACTGAGCTTGGTATCACTGAGAATCATATCACAGGGCACCGTATCACTGCGCATCATATCACAGGGCATCGTATTACAGGGCATCGTATCATGGGCATCGTATCACTGGGCATCGTATCACTGGGCATCATATTACATGGCATCGTATCACTGGGCATCGTATCACTGGGCATCGTATCAGTGAGCATCATATCACTGGGCATCGTATCAATGAGCATCATATCACTGGGCATCGTATCATTGCGCATCATATCACACGGCATCGTACCACTGGGCATCATATCACTGGGCATCGTATCAGTGGGCATCGTATCACGGAGCATCGTATCACAGAGCATCATGTCACTGGACATCGTATCACTAGACATCGTATCAAATAGCATCATATAATTGGGCACCGTATCACAGGGCATCGTATCACTGGGCATCGTATCACAGGGCATCGTATCACTGGACATCGTATCACTGGACATCGTATCACATGGCATCATATCACTGGGCATCGTATCACTGTACATCATATCACAGGGCATCGTATCACTGGGCATCGTATCACTGGGCATCGTATCACTGGGCATCATATCACAGGGCATCGTATCACTGGGCATCGTACCACAGAGGATCGTATCACTGGGCATCGTATCACTGGGCATTGTATCAGAGGGCAGCGTATCACGGAGCATCGTATCACAGAGCATCAAGCCACTGGGCATCATATCACTGCGCATCATTTCACAGAGCATCGTATCACTGGACATCGTATCACTGGGCATCGTATCATTGAGCATCGTATCACTGGGCATCGTATCACTGCGCATCATATCACAGGGCATCGTATCACTGGACAGCATATCACAGGGCATCGTATCACAGGGCATCGTATCACTGCGCATCGTATCACAGGGCATCATATCACTGGGCATCGTATCACAGAGCATCGTATCACAGAGCATCGTATCACTGGGCATTGTATCACTGGGCATCGCATCACAGGGCATCGTATCACTGGGGATTGTATCACTGCGCATCGTATCACTAGGCATTGTATCACTGGGCATCGTATCACAGGGCATCGTATCACTGGGGATTGTATCACTGAGCATCGTATCACTGGGCATTGTATCACTGGGCATCGTACCACAGGGCATCGTATCACCGGGCATTGTATCACTGAGCATCGTATCACTGGGCATCGTATCACTGCACATCGTATCACAGGGCATTGTGTCACAGAGCATCGTATCACTGGGCACCGTATCATTGAGCATCATATCACAGGGCATCGTTTCACAGTGCATCGTATCACTGGGCATCGTATCACTAGGCATCATAGCACTCTGCATCGTATCACTGAGCATCATATCGCTGAGCATCTTTTCACTCTGCATCATGTCACTCTGCATCATGTCACTGGGCATCGTATCACTGAGCATCGTATCACAGGGCATCGTATCACTGAGCATTGTATCACTCTGCATCGTATCACTGGCATCGTATCAGTGAGCATCGTATCACTCTGCATCATATCACAGGGAATCATATCACTGAGCATCGTATCACAAGGCATCGTATCACTGGACATCATATCACTGGACATCGTATCACATGGCATCATCTCACTGGGCATTGTATCACTGGACATCGTATTACAGGGCATCGCATCACTGGGCATCGTATCACTGAGCATCGTATCACTGGGCATCGTATCACTGGGCATCGCATCACTGGGCATCGTATCACTGAGCATCGTATCACTGGGCATCATATCACTGGGCATCGTATCACTGGGCATCGCATCACTGGGCATCATATCACTGGGCATCATATCACTGGGCATCGTATCACTGGGCATCGTATCATTGGGCATCATATCACTGGGCATTGTATCACTGGACATCATATCACAGGGCATCGTATCACTGGGCATCGTATCACTGAGCATCGTATCACTGGGCATCGCAGCACTGGGCATCGTATCACTGAGCATCTTATCACATGGCATCGTATCACTGGGCATCGTATCACTGAGCATCTTTTAACTGGGCATCGTATCACTGGGCATCATATCACAGGACATCGTATCACTGAGCATCGTATCACTGGGCTACGCATCACTGGGCTTCGTATCACTATGCATCATATCACAGGGCATCGTATCACCGGGCATCGTATCACAGAGCATCGTATCACAGAGCATCGTATCACTGGGCATCGTATCACTGAGCATCGAATCACATAGCATCGCATCACAGAGCATCGTATCACAGAGCATCGTATCACTGGGCATCGTATCACTGCGCACCGTAGCAGAGCATCGTATCACTGGGCATCGTATCACATGGCATCGTATCACTGGACATCGTATCACAGAGCATCTTATCACTGGCCATCATATCACTGCGCATCATATCACAGGGCATCGTATCACTGGGCATCGTATCACAGAGCATCGTATCACTGGGCATCATATAATTGGGCATCGTATCACTGGGCTTCGTATCACTGAGCATCATATCACAGGGCATCGTATCACTGCGCATCATATCACATGGCATCGTATCACTGGGCATCGTATCACTGAGCATGGTATCACTGAGAATCGTATCACAGGGCACCGTATCACTGGGCATCATATCACAGGGCATCATATTACAGGGCATCGTATCATGGGCATCGTATCACTGGGCATCGTATCACTGGGCATCGTATTACAGGGCATCGTATCACTGGGCATCGTATCACTGGGCATCGTATCACTGGGCATCGTATCACTGAGCATCGAATCACATAGCATCGCATCACAGACCATCGTATCACAGAGCATCGTATCACTGGGCATCGTATCACAGAGCATCGTATCAGAGAGCATTGTATCACTGGGCATCATATCACTGCGCATCATATCACAGGGCATCGTATCGCTGGGCATCGTATCACAGAGCATCGTATCACAGAGCATCGTATCACTGGGCATCATATCACTGCGCATCATATCACAGGGCATCGTATCACTGGGCATCGTATCACAGAGCATCGTATCACTGGGCATTGTATCACTGGGCATCGCATCACAGGGCATCGTATCACTGGGGATTGTATCACTGAGCATCGTATCACTGGGCATTGTATCACTGGGCATCGTATCACAGGGCATCGTATCACCTGGCATTGTATCACTGAGCATCGTATCACTGGGCATCGTATCACTGCACATCGTATCACAGGGCATTGTGTCACAGAGCATCGTATCACTGGGCATCGTATCACCGAGCATCGTATCACAGAGCATCGTATCACTGGGCATCATATCACTGCGCATCATATCACAGGGCATCGTATCACTGGGCATCGTATCACAGAGCATCGTATCACTGGGCATTGAATCACATAGCATCGCATCACAGACCATCGTATCACAGAGCATCGTATCACTGGGCATCGTATCACTGTGCATCATATCACAGAGCATCGTATCACTGGGCATCGTATCACAGGGCATCGTATCACTGGACATCGTATCACAGAGCATCTTATCACTGGCCATCGTACCACAGAGCATCTTATCACTGGCCATCGTACCACAGAGCATCGTATCACTGGGCATCGTATCACTGATCATCGTATCAAATAGCATCGTATCACAGAGCATCATATAATTGGGCATCGTATCACTGGGCTTCGTATCACTGAGCGTCGCATCACTGGGCATCGTATCACTGCGCATCATATCACAGGGCACCATATCACTGGGCATCGTATCACAGAGCATCGTATGACTGGGCATCATATCGCTGCGCATCGTATCACAGAGCATCGTATCACTGGGCATCATATCACAGGGCATCGTATCACTGGGCATCATACCACAGAGCATCGTATCACTGGGCATTGTATCACTGAGCTGGGTATCACTGAGAATCATATCACAGGGCACCGTATCACTGTGCATCATATCACAGGGCATCGTATTACAGGGCATCGTATCATGGGCATCGTATCACTGGGCATCATATTACATGGCATCGTATCACTGGGCATCGTATCACTGGGCATCGTATCAATGAGCATCATATCACTGGGCATCGTATCAATGAGCATCATATCACTGGGCATCGTATCATTGCGCATCATATCACACGGCATCGTACCACTGGGCATCATATCACTGGGCATCGTATCAGAGGGCATCGTATCACGGAGCATCGTATCACAGAGCATCATGTCACTGGACATCGTATCACTAGACATCGTATCAAATAGCATCATATAATTAGGCACCGTATCACAGGGCATCGTATCACTGGGCATCGTATCACAGGGCATCTTATCACTGGACATCGTATCACTGGACATCATATCACAGGGCATCGTATCACTGGGCATCGTATCACTGTACATCATATCACAGGGCATCATATCACTGGGCATCGTATCACTGGGCATCGTATCACTGGGCATCATATCACAGGGCATCGTATCACTGGGCATCGTACCACAGAGCATCGTATCACTGGGCATCGTATCACTGGGCATTGTATCAGTGGGCATCGTATCACTGGGCATTGTATCAGTGGGCATCGTATCACGGAGCATCGTATCACAGAGCATCACGTCACTGGGCATCATATCACTGCGCATCATTTCACAGAGCATCGTATCACTGGACATCGTATCACTGGGCATCGTATCATTGAGCATCGTATCACTGGGCATCGTATCACTGCGCATCATATCACAGGGCATCGTATCACTGCGCATCATATCACAGGGCATCGTATCACTGGGCAGCATATCACAGGGCATCGTATCACAGGGCATCGTATCACTGCGCATCGTATAACAGGGCATCATATCACTGGGCATCGTATCACAGAGCATCGTATCACAGAGCATCGTATCACTGGGCATTGTATCACTGGGCATCGCATCACAGGGCATCGTATCACTGGGGATTGTATCACTGAGCATCGTATCACTGGGCATTGTATCACTGGGCATCGTATCACAGGGCATCGTATCACTGGGGATTGTATCACTGAGCATCGTATCACCAGGCATTGTATCACTGAGCATCGTATCACTGGGCATCGTATCACTGCACATCGTATCACAGGGCATTGTGTCACAGAGCATCGTATCACTGGGCACCGTATCATTGAGCATCATATCACAGGGCATCGTTTCACAGTGCATCGTATCACTGGGCATCGTATCACTAGGCATCGTAGCACTCTGCATCGTATCACTGAGCATCATATCGCTGAGCATCTTTTCACTCTGCATCATGTCACTCTGCATCATGTCACTGGGCATCGTATCACTGAGCATCATATCACAGGGCATCGTATCACTGAGCATTGTATCACTCTGCATCGTATCACTGGCATCGTATCAGTGAGCATCGTATCAATCTGCATCATATCACAGGGAATCATATCACTGAGCATCGTATCACAAGGCATCGTATCACTGGACATCATATCACTGGACATCGTATCACATGGCATCATCTCACTGGGCATTGTATCACTGGACATCGTATTACAGGGCATCGCATCACTGGGCATCGTATCACTGAGCATCGTATCACTGGGCATCGTATCACTGGGCATCGCATCACTGGGCATCGTATCACTGAGCATCGTATCACTGGGCATCATATCACTGGGCATCGTATCACTGGGCATCGCATCACTGGGCATCATATCACTGGGCATCATATCACTGGGCATCATATCACTGGGCATCGTATCACTGGGCATCGTAACATTGGGCATCGTATCACAGAGCATCGTATCACTGGGCATCATATAATTGGGCATCGTATCACTGGGCTTTGTATCACTGAGCATCATATCACTGGGCATCGTATCACTGAGCATGGTATCACTGAGAATCGTATCACAGGGCACCGTATCACTGGGCATCATATCACAGGGCATCATATTACAGGGCATCGTATCATGGGCATCGTATCACTGGGCATCGTATTACAGGGCATCGTATCACTGGGCATCGTATCACTGGGCATCGTATCACTGGGCATCGTATCACTGAGCATCGAATCACATAGCATCGCATCACAGACCATCGTATCACAGAGCATTGTATCACTGGGCATCGTATCACAGAGCATCGTATCAGAGAGCATCATATCACTGGGCATCATATCACTGCGCATCATATCACAGGGCATCGTATCGCTGGGCATCGTATCACAGAGCATCGTATCACAGAGCATCGTATCACTGGGCATCATATCACTGCGCATCATATCACAGGGCATCCTATCACTGGGCATCGTATCACAGAGCATCGTATCACTGGGCATTGTATCACTGGGCATCGCATCACAGGGCATCGTATCACTGGGGATTGTATCACTGAGCATCGTATCACTGGGCATTGTATCACTGGGCATCGTATCACAGGGCATCGTATCACCGGGCATTGTATCACTGAGCATCGTATCACTGGGCATCGTATCACTGCACATCGTATCACAGGGCATTGTGTCACAGAGCATCGTATCACTGGGCATCGTATCACCGAGCATCGAATCACATAGCATCGCATCACAGACCATCGTATCACAGAGCATCGTATCACTGGGCATCGTATCACTGTGCATCGTATCAAAGAGCATCGTATCACTGGGCATCGTATCACAGGGCATCGTATCACTGGACATCGTATCACAGAGCATCTTATCACTGGCCATCGTACCACAGAGCATCTTATCACTGGCCATCGTACCACAGAGCATCGTATCACAGAGCATCGTATCACTGGGCATCGTATCAAATAGCATCGTATCACAGAGCATCATATAATTGGGCATCGTATCACTGGGCTTCGTATCACTGAGCGTCGCATCACTGGGCATCGTATCACTGCGCATCATATCACAGGGCACCATATCACTGGGCATCGTATCACAGAGCATCGTATCACTGGGCATCGTATCGCTGCGCATCGTATCACAGAGCATCGTATCACTGGGCATCATATCACAGGGCATCGTATCACTGGGCATCATACCACAGAGCATCGTATCACTGGGCATTGTATCACTGAGCTTGGTATCACTGAGAATCATATCACAGGGCACCGTATCACTGCGCATCATATCACAGGGCATCGTATTACAGGGCATCGTATCATGGGCATCGTATCACTGGGCATCGTATCACTGGGCATCATATTACATGGCATCGTATCACTGGGCATCGTATCACTGGGCATCGTATCAGTGAGCATCATATCACTGGGCATCGTATCAATGAGCATCATATCACTGGGCATCGTATCATTGCGCATCATATCACACGGCATCGTACCACAGGGCATCATATCACTGGGCATCGTATCAGTGGGCATCGTATCACGGAGCATCGTATCACAGAGCATCATGTCACTGGACATCGTATCACTAGACATCGTATCAAATAGCATCATATAATTGGGCACCGTATCACAGGGCATCGTATCACTGGGCATCGTATCACAGGGCATCGTATCACTGGACATCGTATCACTGGACATCGTATCACATGGCATCATATCACTGGGCATCGTATCACTGTACATCATATCACAGGGCATTGTATCACTGGGCATCGTATCACTGGGCATCGTATCACTGGGCATCATATCACAGGGCATCGTATCACTGGGCATCGTACCACAGAGCATCGTATCACTGGGCATCGTATCACTGGGCATTGTATCAGAGGGCAGCGTATCACGGAGCATCGTATCACAGAGCATCAAGCCACTGGGCATCATATCACTGCGCATCATTTCACAGAGCATCGTATCACTGGACATCGTATCACTGGGCATCGTATCATTGAGCATCGTATCACTGGGCATCGTATCACTGCGCATCATATCACAGGGCATCGTATCACTGGGCAGCATATCACAGGGCATCGTATCACAGGGCATCGTATCACTGCGCATCGTATCACAGGGCATCATATCACTGGGCATCGTATCACAGAGCATCGTATCACAGAGCATCGTATCACTGGGCATTGTATCACTGGGCATCGCATCACAGGGCATCGTATCACTGGGGATTGTATCACTGAGCATCGTATCACTAGGCATTGTATCACTGGGCATCGTATCACAGGGCATCGTATCACTGGGGATTGTATCACTGAGCATCGTATCACTGGGCATTGTATCACTGGGCATCGTATCACAGGGCATCGTATCACCGGGCATTGTATCACTGAGCATCGTATCACTGGGCATCGTATCACTGCACATCGTATCACAGGGCATTGTGTCACAGAGCATCGTATCACTGGGCACCGTATCATTGAGCATCATATCACAGGGCATCGTTTCACAGTGCATCGTATCACTGGGCATCGTATCACTAGGCATCATAGCACTCTGCATCGTATCACTGAGCATCATATCGCTGAGCATCTTTTCACTCTGCATCATGTCACTCTGCATCATGTCACTGGGAATCGTATCACTGAGCATCGTATCACAGGGCATCGTATCACTGAGCATTGTATCACTCTGCATCGTATCACTGGCATCGTATCAGTGAGCATCGTATCACTCTGCATCATATCACAGGGAATCATATCACTGAGCATCGTATCACAAGGCATCGTATCACTGGACATCATATCACTGGACATCGTATCACATGGCATCATCTCACTGGGCATTGTATCACTGGACATCGTATTACAGGGCATCGCATCACTGGGCATCGTATCACTGAGCATCGTATCACTGGGCATCGTATCACTGGGCATCGCATCACTGGGCATCGTATCACTGAGCATCGTATCACTGGGCATCATATCACTGGGCATCGTATCACTGGGCATCGCATCACTGGGCATCATATCACTGGGCATCATATCACTGGGCATCGTATCACTGGGCATCGAATCATTGGGCATCATATCACTGGGCATTGTATCACTGGACATCATATCACAGGGCATCGTATCACTGGGCATCGTATCACTGAGCATCGTATCACTGGGCATCGCAGCACTGGGCATCGTATCACTGAGCATCTTATCACATGGCATCGTATCACAGGGCATCGTATCACTGAGCATCTTTTAACTGGGCATCGTATCACTGGGCATCATATCACAGGACATCGTATCACTGAGCATCGTATCACTGGGCATCGCATCACTGGGCTTCGTATCACTATGCATCATATCACAGGGCATCGTATCACCGGGCATCGTATCACAGAGCATCGTATCACAGAGCATCGTATCACTGGGCATCGTATCACTGAGCATCGAATCACATAGCATCGCATCACAGAGCATCGTATCACAGAGCATCGTATCACTGGGCATCGTATCACTGCGCACCGTAGCAGAGCATCGTATCACTGGGCATCGTATCACATGGCATCGTATCACTGGACATCGTATCACAGAGCATCTTATCACTGGCCATCATATCACTGCGCATCATATCACAGGGCATCGTATCACTGGGCATCGTATCACAGAGCATCGTATCACTGAGCATCATATCACAGGGCATCGTATCACTGCGCATCATATCACATGGCATCGTATCACTGGGCATCGTATCACTGAGCATGGTATCACTGAGAATCGTATCACAGGGCACCGTATCACTGGGCATCATATCACAGGGCATCATATTACAGGGCATCGTATCATGGGCATCGTATCACTGGGCATCGTATTACAGGGCATCGTATCACTGGGCATCGTATCACTGGGCATCGTATCACTGGGCATCATATCACAGGGCATCGTATCACTGGGCATCGTACCACAGAGCATCGTATCACTGGGCATCGTATCACTGGGCATTGTATCAGAGGGCATCGTATCACGGAGCATCGTATCACAGAGCATCATGTCACTGGGCATCATATCACTGCGCATCATTTCACAGAGCATCGTATCACTGGACATCGTATCACTGGGCATCATATCACTGGGCTTCGTATCACTGCGCATCATATCACAGGGCATTGTATCACTGGGCAGCATATCACAGGGCATCGTATCACAGGGCATCGTATCACTGCGCATCGTATCACTGGGCATCATATCACTGCGCATCATATCACAGGGCATCGTATCACTGGGCATCGTATCACAGAGCATCGTATCACTGGGCATTGTATCACTGGGCATCGCATCACAGGGCATCGTATCACTGGGGATTGTATCACTGAGCATCGTATCACTGGGCATTGTATCACTGGGCATCATATCACTGGGCATCATATCACTGGGCATCGTATCACTGGGCAGCATATCACAGGGCATCGTATAACAGGGCATCGTATCACTGCGCATCGTATCACAGGGCATCATATCACTGGGCATCGTATCACAGAGCATCGTATCACAGAGCATCGTATCACTGGGCATCATATCACTGCGCATCATATCACAGGGCATCGTATCACTGGGCATCGTATCACAGAGCATCGTATCACTGGGCATTGTATCACTGAGCATCGTATCACTGGGCATTGTATCACTGGGCATCGTATCACTGCGCACCGTAGCAGAGCATCGTATCACTGGGCATCGTATCACAGGGCATCGTATCACTGGACATCGTATCACAGAGCATCTTATCACTGGCCATCATATCACTGCACATCATATCACAGGGCATCGTATCACTGGGCATCGTATCACAGAGCATCGTATCACTGAGCGTCATATCACAGGGCATCGTATCACTGCGCATCATATCACATGGCATCGTATCACTGGGCATCGTATCACTGAGCATGGTATCACTGAGAATCGTATCACAGGGCACCGTATCACTGGGCATCATATCACAGGGCATCATATTACAGGGCATCGTATCATGGGCATCGTATCACTGGGCATCGTAACACTGGGCATCGTATTACAGGGCATCGTATCACTGGGCATCGTATCACTGGGCATCGTATCACTGGGCAGCATATCACAGGGCATCGTATCACTGGGCATCATACCACAGAGCATCGTATCACTGGGCATCGTATCACTGGGCATTGTATCAGAGGGCATCATATCACGGAGCATCGTATCACAGAGCATCATATCACTGGGCATCATATCACTGCGCATCATTTCACAGAGCATCGTATCACTGGACATCGTATCACTGGGCATCGTATCATTGAGCATCATATCACTGGGCATCGTATCACTGCGCATCGTATCACAGGGCATCATATCACTGGGCATCGTATCACAGAGCATCGTATCACTGGGCATCATATCACTGCGCATCATATCACAGGGCATCGTATCACTGGGCATCGTATCACAGAGCATCGTATCACTGGGCATTGTATCACTGGGCATCGTATCACAGGGCATCGTATCACAGGGCATCGTATCACTGCGCATCGTATCACAGGGCATCATATCACTGGGCATCGTATCACAGAGCATCGTATCACAGAGCATCGTATCACTGGGCATCATATCACTGCGCATCATATCACAGGGCATCGTATCACTGGGCATCGTATCACAGAGCATCGTATCACTGGGCATTGTATCACTGGGCATCGCATCACAGGGCATCGTATCACTGGGGATTGTATCACTGAGCATCGTATCACTGGGCATTGTATCACTGGGCATCGTATCACAGGGCATCGTATCACCGAGCATTGTATCACTGAGCATCATATCACTGGGCATCGTATCACAGGACATCGTATCACAGAGCATCGTATCACTGGGCATCATATCACTGCGCATCATATCACAGGGCATCGTATCACTGGGCATCGTATCACAGAGCATCGTATCACTGGGCATTGTATCACTGGGCATCGCATCACAGGGCATCGTATCACTGGGGATTGTATCACTGAGCATCGTATCACTGAGCATCGTATCACTGGGCATTGTATCACTGGGCATCGTATCACAGGGCATCGTATCACCGAGCATTGTATCACTGAGCATCATATCACTGGGCATCGTATCACAGGGCATTGTGTCACAGAGCATCGTATCACTGGGCACCGTATCATTGAGCATCATATCACAGGGCATCGTTTCACAGTGCATCGTATCACTGGGCATCGTATCACTAGGCATCGTAGCACTCTGCATCGTATCACTGAGCATCATATCGCTGAGCATCTTTTCACTCTGCATCATGTCACTCTGCATCATGTCACTGGGCATCGTATCACTGAGCATCGTATCACAGGGCATCATATCACTGAGCATTGTTTCACTCTGCATCGTATCACTGGCATCGTATCAGTGAGCATCGTATCACTCTGCATCATATAACAGGGAATCATATCACTGAGCATCGTATCACAAGGCATCGTATCACTGGACATCATATCACTGGACATCGTATCACATGGCATCATCTCACTGGGCATTGTATCACTGGACATCGTATTACAGGGCATCGCATCACTGGGCATCGTATCACTGAGCATCGTATCACTGGGCATCGTATCACTGGGCATCGCATCACTGGGCATCGTATCACTGAGCATCGAATCACTGGGCATCATATCACTGGGCATCGTATCACTGGGCTTCGTATCACTGAGCATCGGATCACTGGACATCGTAGCACTGCGCATCATATCACAGGGCATCGTATCACCGGGCATCGTATCACAGAGCATCGCATCACAGAGCATCGTATCGCTGGGCATCGTATCACTGAGCATCAAATCACATAGCATCGCATCACAGAGCATTGTATCACAGAGCATCGTTTCACTGGGCATCGTATCACAGGGCATCGTATCACTGGACATCGTATCACAGAGCATCTTATCACTGGCCATCGTACCACAGAGCATCGTTTCACTGGGCATCGTATCACTGAGCATCGTATCACATAGCATCGTATCACAGAGCATCATATAATTGGGCATCGTATCTCTGGGCTTCGTATCACTGAGCGTCACATCACTGGGCATCGTATCACTGCACATCATATCACAGGGCATCGTATCGCTGGGCATCGTATCAGAGAGCATCGTATCACTGGGCATCGTATCACTGCGCATCGTATCACAGAGCATCGTATAACTGGGCATCATATCACAGGGCATCGTATCACTGGGCATCATACCACAGAGCATCGTATCACTGGGCATTGTATCACTGAGCATGGTATCACTGAGAATCGTATCACAGGGCACCGTATCACTGGGCTTCATATCACAGGGCATCGTATTACAGTGCATCGTATCATGGGCATCGTATCACTGGGCATCGTATTACAGGGCATCGTATCACTGGGCATCGCATCACTGGGCATCGTATCAATGAGCATCATATCACTGGGCATCATATCACTGCGCATCGTATCACAGAGCATCGTATCACTGGGCATCATATCACAGGGAATCGTATCACTGGGCATCATATCACTCTGCATCTTATCACTGGGCATCGTATCACTGAGCATCATATCACAGTGCATCGTATCACTGGGCATCGTATCACTGCGCATCATATCACAGAGCATCGTATCACTGGGCATCGTATCACTGATCATCGTATCAAATAGCATCGTATCACAGAGCATCATATAATTGGGCATCGTATCACTGGGCTTCGTATCACTGAGCGTCGCATCACTGGGCATCGTATCACAGAGCATCGTATCACTGGGCATCGTATCGCTGCGCATCGTATCACAGAGCATCGTATCACTGGGCATCATATCACAGGGCATCGTATCACTGGGCATCATACCACAGAGCATCGTATCACTGGGCATTGTATCACTGAGCTTGGTATCGCTGAGAATCATATCACAGGGCACCGTATCACTGGGCATCATATCACAGGGCATCGTATTACAGGGCATCGTATCATGGGCATCATATCACAGGGCACCATATCACTGGGCATCGTATCACAGAGCATCGTATCACTGGGCATCGTATCGCTGCGCATCGTATCACAGAGCATCGTATCACTGGGCATCATATCACAGGGCATCGTATCACTGGGCATCATACCACAGAGCATCGTATCACTGGGCATTGTATCACTGAGCTTGGTATCACTGAGAATCATATCACAGGGCACCGTATCACTGGGCATCATATCACAGGGCATCGTATTACAGGGCATCGTATCATGGGCATCGTATCACTGGGCATCATATTACATGGAATCGTATCACTGGGCATCGTATCACTGGGCATCGTATCAATGAGCATCATATCACTGGGCATCGTATCAATGAGCATCATATCACTGGGCATCGTATCATTGCGCATCATATCACACGGCATCGTACCACTGGGCATCATATCACTGGGCCTCGTATCAGAGGGCATCGTATCACGGAGCATCGTATCACAGAGCATCATGTCACTGGGCATCGTATCACTAGACATCATATCAAATAGCATCGTATCACAGAGCATCATATCATTGGGCACCGTTTCACAAGGCATCGTATCACTGTGCATCGTATCACAGGGCATCGTATCACTGGGCATCGTATCACTGTGCATCATATCACAGAGCATTGTATCACTGGATATCGTATCACAGAGCATCTTATCTCTGGCCATCATAACACAGAGCATCGTTTCACTGGGCATTGTATCACTGGGCATCATATCACAGGGCATCGTATCACTTGGCATTGTATCACTGAGCATCGTATCACTGTGCATTGTATCACTGGGCGTCGTATCACAGGGCATCGTATCACTGGGCATCGTATCACTGTGCATCATATCACAGAGCATTGTATCACTGGATATCGTATCACAGAGCATCTTATCTCTGGCCATCATACCACAGAGCATCGTTTCACTGGGCATTGTATCACTGGGCATCATATCACAGGGCATCGTATCACTGGGCATTGTATCACTGAGCATCGTATCACTGTGCATTGTATCACAGAGCATCGTATCACTGGGCATCGTATCATTGAGCATCATATCACAGAGCATCATATCACAGGGAATCGTATCACTGGGCATCGTATCACAGGGCATCATATCACTGGGCATCGTATCATTGAGCATCATATCACAGAGCATCATATCACAGGGCATCATATCACTGGGCATCGTATCACTCTGCATCGTATCACTGAGCATCATATCGCTGAGCATCGTTTCACTCTGCATCGTATCACTGGGCATCGTATCACTCTGCATGTTATCACTGGGCATCGTATCACTGAGCATCGTATCACAGTGCATCGTATCACTGAGCATCATATCACTGGGCATCATATCACTGCGCATCATTTCACAGCGCATCGTATCACTGGACATCGTATCACTGGGCATCGTATCATTGAGCATCATATCACTGGGCATCGTATCACTGCGCATCGTATCACAGGGCATCATATCACTGGGCATCATATCACAGAGCATCGTATCACTGGGCATCATATCACTGCGCATCATATCACAGGGCATCGTATCACTGGGCATCGTATCTCAGAGCATCGTATCACTGGGCATTGTATCACTGGGCATCGCATCACAGGGCATCGTATCACTGGGGATTGTATCACTGAGCATCGTATCACTGGGCATTGTATCACTGGGCATCGTATCACAGGGCATCGTATCACAGGGCATCGTATCACTGCGCATCGTATCACAGGGCATCATATCACTGGGCATCGTATCACAGAGCATCGTATCACAGAGCATCGTATCACTGTGCATCATATCACTGCGCATCATATCACAGGGCATCGTATCACTGGGCATCGTATCACAGAGCATCGTATCACTGGGCATTGTATCACTGGGCATCGCATCACAGGGCATCGTATCACTGGGGATTGTATCACTGAGCATCGTATCACTGGGCATTGTATCACTGGGCATCGTATCACAGGGCATCGTATCACCGAGCATTGTATCACTGAGCATCATATCACTGGGCATCGTATCACAGGGCATTGTGTCACAGAGCATCGTATCACTGGGCACCGTATCATTGAGCATCATATCACAGGGCATCGTTTCACAGTGCATCGTATCACTGGGCATCGTATCACTAGGCATCGTAGCACTCTGCATCGTATCACTGAGCATCATATCGCTGAGCATCTTTTCACTCTGCATCATGTCACTCTGCATCATGTCACTGGGCATCGTATCACTGAGCATCGTATCACAGGGCATCGTATCACTGAGCATTGTATCACTCTGCATCGTATCACTGGCATCGTATCAGTGAGCATCGTATCACTCTGCATCATATCACAGGGAATCATATCACTGAGCATCGTATCACAAGGCATCGTATCACTGGACATCATATCACTGGACATCGTATCACATGGCATCATCTCACTGGGCATTGTATCACTGGACATCGTATTACAGGCCATCGCATCACTGGGCATCGTATCACTGAGCATCGAATCACTGGGCATCATATCACTGGGCATCGTATCACTGGGCTTCGTATAACTGAGCATCGCATCACTGGGCATCGTAGCACTGCGCATCATATCACATGGCATCGTATCACCGGGCATCGTATCACAGAGCATCGCATCACAGAGCATCGTATCGCTGGGCATCGTATCACTGAGCATCAAATCACATAGCATCGCATCACAGAGCATCGTATCACAGAGCATCGTATCACTGGGCATCGTATCACTGCGCATCGTATCACAGAGCATCGTATCACTGGGCATCGTATCACAGGGCATCGTATCACTGGACATCGTATCACAGAGCATCTTATCACTGGCCATCGTACCACAGAGCATCGTTTCACTGGGCATCGTATCACTGAGCATCGTATCACATAGCATCGTATCACAGAGCATCATATAATTGGGCATCGTATCTCTGGGCTTCGTATCACTGAGCGTCGCATCACTGGGCATCGTATCACTGCGCATCATATCACAGGGCATCGTATCGCTGGGCATCGTATCAGAGAGCATCGTATCACTGGGCATCGTATCACTGCGCATCGTATCACAGAGCATCGTATAACTGGGCATCATATCACAGGGCATCGTATCACTGGGCATCATACCACAGAGCATCGTATCACTGGGCATTGTATCACTGAGCATGGTATCACTGGGCATCATATCACAGGGCATCGTATCACTGGGCTTCATATCACAGGGCATCGTATTACAGTGCATCGTATCATGGGCATCGTATCACTGGGCATCGTATTACAGGGCATCGTATCACTGGGCATCGCATCACTGGGCATCGTATCAATGAGCATCATATCACTGGGCATCGTATCACTGCGCATCGTATCACAGAGCATCGTATCACTGGGCATCATATCACAGGGCATCGTATCACTGGGCATCATATCACTCTGCATCTTATCACTGGGCATCGTATCACTGAGCATCATATCACAGTGCATCGTATCACTGGGCATCGTATCACTGCGCATCGTATCACAGAGCATCGTATCACTGGGCATCGTATCACTGATCATCGTATCAAATAGCATCGTATCACAGAGCATCATATAATTGGGCATCGTATCACTGGGCTTCGTATCACTGAGCGTCGCATCACTGGGCATCGTATCACAGAGCATCGTATCACTGGGCATCGTATCGCTGCGCATCGTATCACAGAGCATCGTATCACTGGGCATCATATCACAGGGCATCGTATCACTGGGCATCATACCACAGAGCATCGTATCACTGGGCATTGTATCACTGAGCTTGGTATCGCTGAGAATCATATCACAGGGCACCGTATCACTGGGCATCATATCACAGGGCATCGTATTACAGGGCATCGTGTCATGGGCATCATATCACAGGGCACCGTATCACTGGGCATCGTATCATTGCGCATCATATCACACGGCATCGTACCACTGGGCATCATATCACTGGGCATCGTATCAGAGGGCATCGTATCACGGAGCATCGTTTCACAGAGCATCATGTCACTGGGCATCGTATCACTAGACATCGTATCAAATAGCATCGTATCACAGAGCATCATATCATTGGGCACCGTTTCACAAGGCATCGTATCACTGTGCATCGTATCACAGGGCATCGTATCACTGGGCATCGTATCACTGTGCATCATATCACAGAGCATTGTATCACTGGATATCGTATCACAGAGCATCTTATCTCTGGCCATCATAACACAGAGCATCGTTTCACTGGGCATTGTATCACTGGGCATCATATCACAGGGCATCGTATCACTTGGCATTGTATCACTGAGCATCGTATCACTGTGCATTGTATCACTGGGCGTCGTATCACAGGGCATCGTATCACTGGGCATCGTATCACTGTGCATCATATCACAGAGCATTGTATCACTGGATATCGTATCACAGAGCATCTTATCTCTGGCCATCATACCACAGAGCATCGTTTCACTGGGCATTGTATCACTGGGCATCATATCACAGGGCATCGTATCACTGGGCATTGTATCACTGAGCATCGTATCACTGTGCATTGTATCACAGAGCATCGTATCACTGGGCATCGTATCATTGAGCATCATATCACAGAGCATCATATCACAGGGAATCGTATCACTGGGCATCGTATCACAGGGCATCATATCAATGGTCATTGTATCACTGAGCATCATATCGCTGAGCATCGTTTCACTCTGCATCGTATCACTGGGCATCGTATCACTCTGCATGTTATCACTGGGCATCGTATCACTGAGCATCGTATCACAGTGCATCGTATCACTGAGCATCGTATCACTGGGCATCATATCACTGCGCATCATTTCACAGAGCATCGTATCACTGGACATCGTATCACTGGGCATCGTATCATTGAGCATCATATCACTGGGCATCGTATCACTGCGCATCGTATCAGAGGGCATCATATCACTGGGCATCGTATCACAGAGCATCGTATCACTGGGCATCATATCACTGCGCATCATATCACAGGGCATCGTATCACTGGGCATTGTATCACAGAGCATCGTATCACTGGGCATTGTATCACTGGGCATCGCATCACAGGGCATCGTATCACTGGGGATTGTATCACTGAGCATCGTATCACTGGGCATTGTATCACTGGGCATTGTATCACTGGGCATCGTATCACAGGGCATCGTATCACAGGGCATCGTATCACTGCGCATCGTATCACAGGGCATCATATCACTGGGCATCGTATCACAGAGCATCGTATCACAGAGCATCGTATCACTGGGCATCATATCACTGCGCATCATATCACAGGGCATCGTATCACTGGGCATCGTATCACAGAGCATCGTATCACTGGGCATTGTATCACTGGGCATCGCATCACAGGGCATCGTATCACTGGGGATTGTATCACTGAGCATCGTATCACTGGGCATTGTATCACAGGGCATCGTATCACAGGGCATCGTATCACCGAGCATTGTATCACTGAGCATCATATCACTGGGCATCGTATCACAGGTCATTGTGTCACAGAGCATCGTATCACTGGGCACCGTATCATTGAGCATCATATCACAGGGCATCATATCACAGGGCATCGTATCACTGGGCATCGTACCACAGAGCATCGTATCACTGGGCATCGTATCACTGGGCATTGTATCAGAGGGCAGCGTATCACGGAGCATCGTATCACAGAGCATCAAGCCACTGGGCATCATATCACTGCGCATCATTTCACAGAGCATCGTATCACTGGACATCGTATCACTGGTCATCGTATCATTGAGCATCGTATCACTGGGCATCGTATCACTGCGCATCATTTCACAGGGCATCGTATCACTGGGCAGCATATCACAGGGCATCGTATCACAGGGCATCGTATCACTGCGCATCGTATCACAGGGCATCATATCACTGGGCATCGTATCACAGAGCATCGTATCACAGAGCATCGTATCACTGGGCATTGTATCACTGGGCATCGCATCACAGGGCATCGTATCACTGGGGATTGTATCACTGGGCATCGTATCACAGGGCATCGTATCAGTGGGGATTGTATCACTGAGCATCGTATCACAGGGCATCGTATCACTGGGGATTGTATCACAGGGCATCGTATCAGTGGGGATTGTATCACTGAGCATCGTATCACTGGGCATTGTATCACTGGGCATCGTATCACAGGGCATCGTATCACCGGGCATTGTATCACTGAGCATCGTATCACTGGGCATCGTATCACTGCACATCGTATCACAGGGCATTGTGTCACAGAGCATCGTATCACTGGGCACCGTATCATTGAGCATCATATCACAGGGCATCGTTTCACAGTGCATCGTATCACTGGGCATCGTATCACTAGGCATCGTAGCACTCTGCATCGTATCACTGAGCATCATATCGCTGAGCATCTTTTCACTCTGCATCATGTCACTCTGCATCATGTCACTGGGCATCGTATCACTGAGCATCGTATCACAGGGCATCGTATCACTGAGCATTGTATCACTCTGCATCGTATCACTGGCATCGTATCAGTGAGCATCGTATCACTCTGCATCATATCACAGGGAATCATATCACTGAGCATCGTATCACAAGGCATCGTATCACTGGACATCATATCACTGGACATCGTATCACATGGCATCATCTCACTGGGCATTGTATCACTGGACATCGTATTACAGGGCATCGCATCACTGGGCATCGTATCACTGAGCATCGTATCACTGGGCATCGTATCACTGGGCATCGCATCACTGGGCATCGTATCACTGAGCATCGAATCACTGGGCATCATATCACTGGGCATCGTATCACTGGGCTTCGTATCACTGAGCATCGCATCACTGGGCATCGTAGCACTGCGCATCATATCACAGGGCATCGTATCACCGGGCATCGTATCACAGAGCATCGCATCACAGAGCATCGTATCGCTGGGCATCGTATCACTGAGCATCAAATCACATAGCATCGCATCACAGAGCATCGTATCACAGAGCATCGTATCACTGGGCATCGTATCACTGCGCATCGTATCACAGAGCATCGTATCACTGGGCATCGTATCACAGGGCATCGTATCACTGGACATCGTATCACAGAGCATCTTATCACTGGCCATCGTACCACAGAGCATCGTTTCACTGGGCATCGTATCACTGAGCATCGTATCACATAGCATCGTATCACAGAGCATCATATAATTGGGCATCGTATCTCTGGGCTTCGTATCACTGAGCGTCGCATCACTGGGCATCGTATCACTGCGCATCATATCACAGGGCATCGTATCGCTGGGCATCGTATCAGAGAGCATCGTATCACTGGGCATCGTATCACTGCGCATCGTATCACAGAGCATCGTATAACTGGGCATCATATCACAGGGCATCGTATCACTGGGCATCATACCACAGAGCATCGTATCACTGGGCATTGTATCACTGAGCATGGTATCACTGAGAATCGTATCACAGGGCACCGTATCACTGGGCTTCATATCACAGGGCATCGTATTACAGTGCATCGTATCATGGGCATCGTATCACTGGGCATCGTATCAGAGGGCATCGTATCACGGAGCATCGTATCACAGAGCATCATGTCACTGGGCATCGTATCACTAGACATCGTATCAAATAGCATCGTATCACAGAGCATCATATCATTGGGCACCGTTTCACAAGGCATCGTATCACTGTGCATCGTATCACAGGGCATCGTATCACTGGGCATCGTATCACTGTGCATCATATCACAGAGCATTGTATCACTGGATATCGTATCACAGAGCATCTTATCTCTGGCCATCATAACACAGAGCATCGTTTCACTGGGCATTGTATCACTGGGCATCATATCACAGGGCATCGTATCACTTGGCATTGTATCACTGAGCATCGTATCACTGTGCATTGTATCACTGGGCGTCGTATCACAGGGCATCGTATCACTGGGCATCGTATCACTGTGCATCATATCACAGAGCATTGTATCACTGGATATCGTATCACAGAGCATCTTATCTCTGGCCATCATACCACAGAGCATCGTTTCACTGGGCATTGTATCACTGGGCATCATATCACAGGGCATCGTATCACTGGGCATTGTATCACTGAGCATCGTATCACTGTGCATTGTATCACAGAGCATCGTATCACTGGGCATCGTATCATTGAGCATCATATTACAGAGCATCATATCACAGGGAATCGTATCACTGGGCATCGTATCACAGGGCATCATATCAATGGGCATTGTATCACTGAGCATCATATCGCTGAGCATCGTTTCACTCTGCATCGTATCACTGGGCATCGTATCACTCTGCATGTTATCACTGGGCATCGTATCACTGAGCATCGTATCACAGTGCATCGTATCACTGAGCATCGTATCACTGGGCATCATATCACTGCGCATCATTTCACAGAGCATCGTATCACTGGACATCGTATCACTGGGCATCGTATCATTGAGCATCATATCACTGGGCATCGTATCACTGCGCATCGTATCAGAGGGCATCATATCACTGGGCATCGTATCACAGAGCATCGTATCACTGGGCATCATATCACTGCGCATCATATCACAGGGCATCGTATCACTGGGCATCGTATCACAGAGCATCGTATCACTGGGCATTGTATCACTGGGCATCGCATCACAGGGCATCGTATCACTGGGGATTGTATCACTGAGCATCGTATCACTGGGCATTGTATCACTGGGCATCGTATCACAGGGCATCGTATCACAGGGCATCGTATCACTGCGCATCGTATCACAGGGCATCATATCACTGGGCATCGTATCACAGAGCATCGTATCACAGAGCATCGTATCACTGGGCATCATATCACTGCGCATCATATCACAGGGCATCGTATCACTGGGCATCGTATCACAGAGCACCGTATCACTGGGCATTGTATCACTGGGCATCGCATCACAGGGCATCGTATCACTGGGGATTGTATCACTGAGCATCGTATCACTGGGCATTGTATCACTGGGCATCGTATCACAGGGCATCGTATCACCGAGCATTGTATCACTGAGCATCATATCACATGGCATCGTATCACTGGGGATTGTATCACTGAGCATCGTATCACTGGGCATTGTATCACTGGGCATCGTATCACAGGGCATCGTATCACAGGGCATCGTATCACTGCGCATCGTATCACAGGGCATCATATCACTGGGCATCGTATCACAGAGCATCGTATCACAGAGCATCGTATCACTGGGCATCATATCACTGCGCATCATATCACAGGGCATCGTATCACTGGGCATCGTATCACAGAGCATCGTATCACTGGGCATTGTATCACTGGGCATCGCATCACAGGGCATCGTATCACTGGGGATTGTATCACTGAGCATCGTATCACTGGGCATTGTATCACTGGGCATCGTATCACAGGGCATCGTATCACCGAGCATTGTATCACTGAGCATCATATCACTGGGCATCGTATCACAGGGCATTGTGTCACAGAGCATCGTATCACTGGGCACCGTATCATTGAGCATCATATCACTGCGCATCATATCACAGGGCATCGTATCACTGGGCATCGTATCACAGAGCATCGTATCACTGGGCATTGTATCACTGGGCACCACATCACAGGGCATCGTATCACTGGGGATTGTATCACTGAGCATCGTATCACTGGGCATTGTATCACTGGGCATCGTATCACAGGGCATCGTATCACCGAGCATTGTATCACTGAGCATCATATCACTGGGCATCGTATCACTGGGCATTGTGTCACAGAGCATCGTATCACTGGGCACCGTATCATTGAGCATCATATCACAGGGCATCGTTTCACAGTGCATCGTATCACTGGGCATCGTATCACTAGGCATCGTAGCACTCTGCATCGTATCACTGAGCATCATATCGCTGAGCATATTTTCACTCTGCATCATGTCACTCTGCATCATGTCACTGGGCATCGTATCACTGAGCATCGTATCACAGGGCATCGTATCACTGAGCATTGTATCACTCTGCATCGTATCACTGGCATCGTATCAGTGAGCATCGTATCACTCTGCATCATATCACAGGGAATCATATCACTGAGCATCGTATCACAAGGCATCGTATCACTGGACATCATATCACTGGACATCGTATCACATGGCATCATCTCACTGGGCATTGTATCACTGGACATCGTATTACAGAGCATCGCATCACTGGGCATCGTATCACTGAGCATCGTATCACTGGGCATCGTATCACTGGGCATCGCATCACTGGGCATCGTATCACTGAGCATCGTATCACTGGGCATCGTATCACTGGGCATCGCATCACTGGGCATCGTATCACTGAGCATCGAATCACTGGGCATCATATCACTAGGCATCGTATCACTGGGCTTCGTATAACTGAGCGTCGCATCACTGGGCATCGTAACACTGCGCATCATATCACAGGGCATCGTATCACCGGGCATCGTATCACAGAGCATCGCATCACAGAGCATCGTATCGCTGGGCATCGTATCACTGAGCATCAAATCACATAGCATCGCATCACAGAGCATCGTATCACAGAGCATCGTATCACTGGGCATCGTATCACTGCGCATCGTATCACAGAGCATCGTATCACTGGGCATCGTATCACAGGGCATCGTATCACTGGACATCGTATCACAGAGCATCTTATCACTGGCCATCGTACCACAGAGCATCGTTTCACTGGGCATCGTATCACTGAGCATCGTATCACATAGCATCGTATCACAGAGCATCATATAATTGGGCATCGTATCTCTGGGCTTCGTATCACTGAGCGTCGCATCACTGGGCATCGTATCACTGCGCATCATATCACAGGGCATCGTATCGCTGGGCATCGTATCAGAGAGCATCGTATCACTGGGCATCGTATCACTGCGCATCGTATCACAGAGCATCGTATAACTGGGCATCATATCACAGGGCATCGTATCACTGGGCATCATACCACAGAGCATCGTATCACTGGGCATTGTATCACTGAGCATGGTATCACTGAGAATCGTATCACAGGGCACCGTATCACTGGGCTTCATATCACAGGGCATCGTATTACAGTGCATCGTATCATGGGCATCGTATCACTGGGCATCGTATTACAGGGCATCGTATCACTGGGCATCGCATCACTGGGCATCGTATCAATGAGCATCATATCACTGGGCATCATATCACTGCGCATCGTATCACAGAGCATCGTATCACTGGGCATCATATCACAGGGCATCGTATCACTGGGCATCATATCACTCTGCATCTTATCACTGGGCATCGTATCACTGAGCATCATATCACAGTGCATCGTATCACTGGGCATCGTATCACTGCGCATCGTATCACAGAGCATCGTATCACTGGGCATCGTATCACTGATCATCGTATCAAATAGCATCGTATCACAGAGCATCATTTAATTGGGCATCGTATCACTGGGCTTCATATCACTGAGCGTCGCATCACTGGGCATCGTATCACAGAGCATCGTATCACTGGGCATCGTATCGCTGCGCATCGTATCACAGAGCATCGTATCACTGGGCATCATATCACAGGGCATCGTATCACTGGGCATCATACCACAGAGCATCGTATCACTGGGCATTGTATCACTGAGCTTGGTATCGCTGAGAATCATATCACAGGGCACCGTATCACTGGGCATCATATCACAGGGCATCGTATTACAGGGCATCGTATCATGGGCATCATATCACAGGGCACCATATCACTGGGCATCGTATCACAGAGCATCGTATCACTGGGCATCGTATCGCTGCGCATCGTATCACAGAGCATCGTATCACTGGGCATCATATCACAGGGCATCGTATCACTGGGCATCATACCACAGAGCATCGTATCACTGGGCATTGTATCACTGAGCTTGGTATCACTGAGAATCATATCACAGGGCACCGTATCACTGGGCATCATATCACAGGGCATCGTATTACAGGGCATCGTATCATGGGCATCGTATCACTGGGCATCATATTACATGGCATCGTATCACTGGGCATCGTATCACTGGGCATCGTATCAATGAGCATCATATCACTGGGCATCGTATCAATGAGCATCATATCACTGGGCATCGTATCATTGCGCATCATATCACACGGCATCGTACCACTGGGCATCATATCACTGGGCATCGTATCAGAGGGCATCGTATCACGGAGCATCGTATCACAGAGCATCATGTCACTGGGCATCGTATCACTAGACATCGTATCAAATAGCATCGTATCACAGAGCATCATATCATTGGGCACCGTTTCACAAGGCATCGTATCACTGTGCATCGTATCACAGGGCATCGTATCACTGGGCATCGTATCACTGTGCATCATATGACAGAGCATTGTATCACTGGATATCGTATCACAGAGCATCTTATCTCTGGCCATCATACCACAGAGCATCGTTTCACTGGGCATTGTATCACTGGGCATCATATCACAGGGCATCGTATCACTGGGCATTGTATCACTGAGCATCGTATCACTGTGCATTGTATCACAGAGCATCGTATCACTGGGCATCGTATCATTGAGCATCATATCACAGAGCATCATATCACAGGGAATCGTATCACTGGGCATCGTATCACAGGGCATCATATCACTGGGCATCGTATCATTGAGCATCATATCACAGAGCATCATATCACAGGGCATCATATCACTGGGCATCGTAGCACTCTGCATCGTATCACTGAGCATCATATCGCTGAGCATCGTTTCACTCTGCATCGTATCACTGGGCATCGTATCACTGGGCATCATATCACAGGGCATCGTATCACTGGGCATCATACCACAGAGCATCGTATCACTGGGCATTGTATCACTGAGCTTGGTATCGCTGAGAATCATATCACAGGGCACCGTATCACTGGGCATCATATCACAGGGCATCGTATTACAGGGCATCGTATCATGGGCATCATATCACAGGGCACCATATCACTGGGCATCGTATCACAGAGCATCGTATCACTGGGCATCGTATCGCTGCGCATCGTATCACAGAGCATCGTATCACTGGGCATCATATCACAGGGCATCGTATCACTGGGCATCATACCACAGAGCATCGTATCACTGGGCATTGTATCACTGAGCTTGGTATCACTGAGAATCATATCACAGGGCACCGTATCACTGGGCATCATATCACAGGGCATCGTATTACAGGGCATCGTATCATGGGCATCGTATCACTGGGCATCATATTACATGGCATCGTATCACTGGGCATCGTATCACTGGGCATCGTATCAATGAGCATCATATCACTGGGCATCGTATCAATGAGCATCATATCACTGGGCATCGTATCATTGCGCATCATATCACACGGCATCGTATCACTGGGCATCATATCACTGGGCATCGTATCAGAGGGCATCGTATCACGGAGCATCGTATCACAGAGCATCATGTCACTGGGCATCGTATCACTAGACATCGTATCAAATAGCATCGTATCACAGAGCATCATATCATTGGGCACCGTTTCACAAGGCATCGTATCACTGTGCATCGTATCACAGGGCATCGTATCACTGGGCATCGTATCACTGTGCATCATATGACAGAGCATTGTATCACTGGATATCGTATCACAGAGCATCTTATCTCTGGCCATCATACCACAGAGCATCGTTTCACTGGGCATTGTATCACTGGGCATCATATCACAGGGCATCGTATCACTGGGCATTGTATCACTGAGCATCGTATCACTGTGCATTGTATCACAGAGCATCGTATCACTGGGCATCGTATCATTGAGCATCATATCACAGAGCATCATATCACAGGGAATCGTATCACTGGGCATCGTATCACAGGGCATCATATCACTGGGCATCGTATCATTGAGCATCATATCACAGAGCATCATATCACAGGGCATCATATCACTGGGCATCGTAGCACTCTGCATCGTATCACTGAGCATCATATCGCTGAGCATCGTTTCACTCTGCATCGTATCACTGGGCATCGTATCACTCTGCATGTATCACTGGGCATCGTATCACTGAGCATCGTATCACAGTGCATCGTATCACTGAGCATCGTATCACTGGGCATCATATCACTCTGCATTGTTTCACTGGCATCGTATCAGTGAGCATCGTATCACTCTGCATCATATCACAGGGAATCATATCACTGAGCATCGTATCACAAGGCATCGTATCACTGGACATCGTATCACTGGACATCGTATCACACGGCTTTATATCACTGGGCATTGTATCACTGGACATCGTATCACAGGGCATCGTATCACTGGGCATTGTATCACTGAGCATTGAATCACTGCGCATCGTATCACTAGGCATCGCATCACTGGGCATCATATCACTGGGCATCGTATCACTGGGCATTGCATCACGGGAATCATATCACTGGGCATCATATCACTGGGCATCATATCACTGGCCATCGTATCACTGAGCATCGTATCATTGGGCATCATATCACTGGGCATTGTATCACTGGACATCATATCACAGGGCATCGTATCACTGGGCATCGTATCACTGAGCATCGTATCACTGGGCATCGCATCACCGGGCATCGTATCACTGAGCATCGTATCACATGGCATCGTATCACTGGGCATCGTATCACTGAGCATCGTATCACTGGGCATCGTATCACTGGGCATCATATCACAGGACATCGTATCACTGAGCATCGTATCACTGGGCATCATATCACTGGGCATCGTATCACTATGCATCATATCACAGGGCATCGTATCACAGAGCATCGTATCACTGGGCATCGTATCACTGAGCATCGTATCACATAGCATCGCACCACAGAGCATCGTATCACAGAGCATCGTATCACTGGGCATCGTATCACTGCGCACCGTAGCAGAGCATCGTATCACTGGGCATCGTATCACAGGGCATCATATCACTGGACATCGTATCACAGAGCACCTTATCACTGGCCATCGTACCACAGAGCATCGTATCACTGGGCATCGTATCACTGAGCATCGTATCACATCGCATCGTATCACAGAGCACCATATAATTGGGCATCGTCTCACTGGGCTTCGTATCACTGAGCGTCGCATCACTGGGCATCATATCACTGCGCATCATATCACAGGGCATCGTATCACTGGGCATCGTATCACAGAGCATCGTATCACTGGGCATCGTATCACTGCGCATCATATCACAGAGCATCGTATCACTGGGCATCATATCACAGGGCATCGTATCACTGGGCATCATACCACAGAGCATCGTATCACTGGCCATTGTATCACTGAGCATGGTATCACTGAGAATCGTATCACAGGGCACCGTATCACTGGGCATCATATCACAGGGCATCGTATCACTGGGCATCGTATCACTGGGCATCGTATCACTGCGCATCATATCACATGGAATCGTATCACTGGGCATCGTATCACTGGGCATCGTATCAGAGGGCATCGTATCACGGAGCATCGTATCACAGAGCATCATTTCACAGGGCATCGTATCACTGGACATCGTATCACAGAGCATCGTATCACAGAGCATCGTATCACTGGGCATCATATCACTGCGCATCATATCACAGGGCATCATATCACTGGGCATCGTATCACAGAGCATCGTATCACTGGGCATTGTATCACTGGGCATCGCATCACAGGGCATCGTATCACTGGGGATTGTATCACTGAGCATCGTATCACTGGGCATTGTATCACTGGGCATCGTATCACAGGGCATCGTATCACCAGGCATTTTATCACTGAGCATCATATCACTGGGCATCGTATCACTGCACATCGTATCACAGGGCATTGTGTCACAGAGCATCATATCACTGGGCACCGTATCATTGAGCATCATATCACAGGGCATCGTTTCACAGTGCAAGGTATCACTGGGCATCGTATCACTAGACATCGTAGCACTCTGCATCGTATCATTGAGCATCATATCGCTGAGCATCATTTCACTCTGCATCATGTCACTGGGCATCGTATCACTGAGCATCGTATCACAGGGCATCGTATCACTGAGCATCGTATCACTCTGCATCGTATCACTGGCATCGTATCAGTGAGCATTGTATCACTCTGCATCATATCACAGGGAATCATATCACTGAGCATCGTATCACAAGGCATCGTATCACTGGACATCATATCACTGGACATCGTATCACTGGGCATCGTATCACAGAGCATCGTATCACTGAGCATCGTATCACTGGGCATCATATCACTGGGCATTGTATCACTGGGCTTCGTATCACTGAGCATCGCATCACTGGGCATCGTATCACTGCGCATCATGTCACAGGGCATCGTATCACCGGGCATCGTATCACAGAGCATCGCATCACAGAGCATCGTATCGCTGGGCATCGTATCACTGAGCATCAAATCACATAGCATCGCATCACAGAGCATCGTATCACAGAGCATCGTATCACTGGGCATCGTATCACAAGGCATCATATCACAGAGCAACGTATCACTGGGCATCGTATCACAGGGCATCGTATCACTGGACATCATATCACAGAGCATCTTATCACTGGCCATCGTACCACAGAGCATCGTATCACTGGGCTTCGTATCACTGTGCGTCGCATCACTGGGCATCGTATCACTGCGCATCATATCACAGGGCATCGTATCACTGGGCATCGTATCACAGAGCATCGTATCACTCGGCATCGTATCACTGCGCATCGTATCACAGAGCATCGTATCACTGGGCATCATATCACAGGGCATCGTATCACTGGGCATCATACCACAGAGCATCGTATCACTGGGCATTGTATCACTGAGCATGGTATCACTGAGAATCGTATCACAGGGCACCGTATCACTGGGCATCATATCACAGGGCATCGTATTACAGGGCATCGTATCATGGGCATCGTATCACTGGGCATCGTATTACAGGGCATCATATCACTGGGCATCGCATCACTGGGCATCGTATCAATGAGCATCATATCACTGGGCATCGTATCACTGCGCATCGTATCACAGAGCATCGTATCACTGGGCATCGTATCACTGCGCATCGTATCACAGAGCATCGTATCACTGGGCATCTTATCACTGGGCATCGTATCACTGGACATCGTATCACAGAGCATCTTATCACTGGCCATCGTACCACAGAGCATCGTATCACTGGGCATCGTATCACTGGGCATCGTATCACTGGGCATCGTATCACTGCGCATCATATCACAGGGCATCGTATCACTGGGCATCGTATCACAGAGCGTCGTATCACTTGGCATCGTATCACTGCGCATCGTATCACAGAGCATCGTATCACTGGGCATTGTATCACTGGGCGTCGTATCACTGGGCATCGTATCACTGCGCATCGTATGACAGGGCATTGTGTCACAGAGCATCGTATCACTGGGCATCGTATCTTTGAGCATCATATCACAGAGCATCATATCACAGTGCATCGTATCACTGGGCATCGTATCACTGGGCATCGTATCACTCTGCATCGTTTCACTGGCATCGTATCAGTGAGCATCGTATCACTCTGCATCATATCACAGGGAATCATATCACTGAGCATCGTATCACAAGGCATCGTATCACTGGATATCATATCATTGGACATCGTATCACATGGCTTTATATCACTGGGCATCGTATCACTGGGCATCGCATCACTGGGCATCATATCACTGGACATCGTATCACTGGGCATCGCATCACTGGGCATCATATCACTGGGCATCATATCACTGGGCATCATATCACTGGGCATCGTATCACTGGGCATCGTATCATTGGGCATCATCTCACTGGGCATTGTATCACCGGACATCATATCACAGGGCATCGTATCACTGGGCATCGTATCACTGGGCATCACATCACTGGGCATCATATCACTGGGCATCATATCACTGGGCATCATATCACTGGGCATCGTATCACTGGGCATCGTATCACTGGGCATTGTATCGCTGGACATCATATCACAGGGCATCGTATCACTGGGCATCGTATCACTGAGCATCATATTACTGGGCATCGCATCACTGGGCATCGTATCACCGAGCATCGTATCACAGGGCATCGTATCACTGGGCATCGTATCACTGAGCATCGTATCACCGGGCATCGTATCACTGGGCATCATATCACAGGACATCGTATCACTGAGCGTCGTATCACTGGGCATCGTATTACTGGGCATCGTATCACTGCGCATCATATCACAGGGCATCGTATCACCGGGCATTGTATCACAGCGCATCATATCACAGGGCATCGTATCACCGGGCATTGTATCACAGAGCATCGTATCACAGAGCATCGTATCACTGGGCATCATATCACAGAACATTGTATCACAGGGCATCGTATCACAGGGCATCGTATCACAGGGCATTGTATCACAGAGCATTGTATCACTGGGCATCGTATCACTGCGCATCGTATCACAGGGCATCGTATCACAGGGCACCGTATCACTGGGCATCATATCACAGGGCATCGTATCACTGGACATCGTATCACTGGGCATCATATCACAGAGCATCGTATTACAGGGCACCGTATCACTGGGCATCGTATCACTGGGAATCGTTACACAGGGCATCGTATCATGGAGCATCGTATTACAGGACATCGTATCACCGGGCATCGTTTAACTGGGCATTGTATCACAGAGCATCGTGTCACTGGGCATCGTATCACTGTGCATCATTTCACAGGGCATCGTATCACTGAGCATTGTATCACATAGCATCGTATCACAGAGCATCATATCATTGGGCACCGTATCACAGGGCATCGTATCACAGAGCATCGTATCACAGGGCATCGTATCACTGGGCATCGTATCACAGAGCATCGTATCACAGAGCATCGTATCACAGGGCATCGTATCACAGCGCATCGTATCACTGGGCATCGTATCAATGCGCATCGGATCACAGGGCATTGTGTCACTGAGAATCATATCACAGGGCATCGTATCATTGAGCATCATATCACATGGCATCGTATCACAGAGCATCGTATCACTGGGCATCATATCACAGGGCATAGTATCACTGTGCATCGTATCACTGGGCATCATATCACAGAACATCATATCACAGAGCATCGTATCACTGGACATCATATCATTGAGCATCATATCACAGGGCATCGTATCACAGCGCATCATATCACTGGGCAGCATATCACAGGGCATTGTATCATTGGGCATCGTAGCACGCTGCATTGTATCACTGAGCATCATATCACTGAGCATCATTTCACTCTGCATCTTATCACTGGGCATCGTCTCACTCTGCATCTTATCACTGGGCATCGTATCACTGAGGATCGTATCACAGGACATCGTATCACTGATCATTGTTTCACTCTGCGTTGTATCACTGGCATCGTATCAGTGAGCATCGTATCAATCTGCATCATATCACAGGGCATCGTATCACTGAGCATCGTATCACAAGGCATCGCATCACTGGACATCGTATCACTGGACATCGTATCACATGGCATCATATCACTGGGCATCGTATCACTGGACATCGCATCACAGGCATCGTATCAAAGGGCATCGTATCACAGGGCATCGTATGACTGGGCTTCGTATCACTGAGCGTCGCATCACTGGGCATCGTATCACTGCGCATCATATCACAGGGCATCGTATCTCTGAGCAGCGTATCACAAGGCATCGTATCATTGGACATCGTATCACAGGGCATCGTATCACTGGGCATCGTATCACAGGGCATCGTATCACTGGACATCGTATCACAGGGCATCGTATCACTGTGCATCGTATCACAGGGCATCGTATCACTGGGCATCGTATCACAGTGCATCGTATCACTGGGCATCATATCACAGAGCATCGTATCACAGAGCATTGTATCACTGGGCATCGTATCACAGGGCATCGTATCACTGGGCATCATATCACAGAGCATCGTATCACAGAGCATTGTATCACTGGGCATCGTATCACTGCGCATCGTATCACAGGGCATCGTATCACTGGACATCGTATCACAGAGCATCTTATCACTGGCCACCGTACCACAGAGCATCGTATCACTGGGCATTGTATCACTGAGCATGGTATCACTGAGAATCGTATCACAGGGCACCAAAGCACTGGGCATCATATCACAGGGCATCGTATCACTGGACATCATATCACTGGACATCGTATCACAGAGCATCGTATTACAGGGCACCGTATCACTGGGCATCGTATCACTGGGAATCGTTTCACAGGGCATCGTATCATGGAGCATCGTATTACAGAGCATCGTGTCACTGGGCATCATATCACTGCGCATCATTTCACAGGGCATCGTATCACTGAGCATTGTATCACATAGCATCATATCATTGGGCACCGTATCACAGGGCATCGTATCACAGGGCATCGTATCACAGAGCATCGTATCACAGGGCATCGTATCACTGGGCATCCTATTACAGAGCATCGTATCACAGAGCATCATATCACAGGGCATCGTATCACAGCGCATCGTATCACTGGGCATCGTATCAATGCGCATCGGATCACAGGGCATTGTGCCACTGAGAATCATATCACAGGGCATCGTATCATTGAGCATCATATCACATGGCATCGTATCACAGAGCATCGTATCACTGGGCATCATATCACAGGGCATAGTATCACTGTGCATCGTATCACTGGGCATCATATCACAGAACATTGTATCACAGAGCATCGTATCACTGGGCATCATATCATTGAGCATCATATCACAGGGCATCGTATCACAGCGCATCATATCACTGGGCAGCATATCACAGGGCATTGTATCATTGGGCATCGTAGCACTCTGCATTGTATCACTGAGCATCGTATCACTGAGCATCATTTCACTCTGCATCTTATCACTGGGCATCGTCTCATTCTGCATCTTATCACTGGGCATCGTATCACTGAGGATCGTATCACAGGACATCGTATCACTGATCATCGTTTCACTCTGCATTGTATCACTGGCATCATATCAGTGAGCATCGTATCAATCTGCATCATATCACAGGGCATCGTATCACTGAGCATCGTATCACAAGGCATCGCATCACTGGACATCGTATCACTGGACATCGTATCACATGGCATCATATCACTGGGCATCGTATCACTGGACATCGTATCACAGGCATCGTATCACAGGGCATCGTATCACAGGGCATCGTATGACTGGGCATCATATCACTAGGCATCGTATCACTGGGCATCGTATCACTGAGCATCATATCACTGGGTATCGTATCACTGGGTATCATATCACTGGGCTTCGTATCACTGAGCGCCGCATCACTGGGCATCGTATCACTGCGCATCATATCACAGGGCATCGTATCTCTGAGCAGCGTATCACAAGGCATCGTATCATTGGACATCGTATCACAGGGCATCGTATCACTCGGCATCATATCACAGGGCATCGTATCACTGGACATCGTATCACAGGGCATCGTATCACTGTGCATCGTATCACAGGGCATCGTATCACTGGGCATCGTATCACAGGGCATCGTATCACTGGGCATCATATCACAGAGCATCGTATCACAGAGCATTGTATCACTGGGCATCGTATCACAGGGCATCGTATCACTGGGCATCATATCACAGAGCATTGTATCACAGAGCATTGTATCACTGGGCATCGTATCAATGCGCATCGTATCACAGGGCATCGTTTCACTGGACATCATATCACAGAGCATCTTATCACTGGCCACCGTACCACAGAGCATCGTATCACTGGGCATTGTATCACTGAGCATGGTATCACTGAGAATCGTATCACAGGGCACCATATCACTGGGCATCATATCACAGGGCATCGTATCACTGGACATCATATCACTGGACATCGTATCACAGAGCATCGTATTACAGGGCACCGTATCACTGGGCATCGTATCACTGGGAATCGTTTCACAGGGCATCGTATCATGGAGCATCGTATTACAGAGCATCGTGTCACTGGGCATCGTATCACTGCGCATAATTTCACAGGGCATCGTATCACAGAGCATTGTATCACATTGCATCGTATCACAGAGCATCATATCATTGGGCACCGTATCACAGGGCATCGTATCACAGAGCATCGTATCACAGGGCATCGTATCACTGGGCATCGTATTACAGAGCATCGTATCACAGAGCATCGTATCACAGGGCATCGTATCACAGCGCATCGTATCACTGGGCATCGTATCAATGCGCATCGTATCACAGGGCATTGTGTCACTGAGAATCATATCACAGGGCATCGTATCATTGTGCATCATATCACATGGCATCGAATCACAGAGCATCGTATCACTGGGCATCATATCACAGGGCATAGTATCACTGTGCATCGTTTCACTGGGCATCATATCACAGAACATTGTATCACAGAGCATCGTATCACTGGGCATTGTATCACAGCGCATCATATCACTGGGCAGCATATCACAGGGCATCGTATCACTGGGCATCGTAGCACTGAACATCGTTTCACTCTGCATCGTATCACAGGACATCGTATCACTGAGCATCGTTTCATTCTGCATCATATCACAGGGCATCGTATCACTGGGCATCGTAGCACTGAGCATCGTTTCACTCTGCATCGTATCACAGGGCATCGTATCACTGAGCATCGTATCACAAGGCATCGCATCACTGGACATCGTATCACATGGCATCATATCACTGGGCATCGTATCACTGGACATCGTATCACTGGGCATCATATCACAGAGCATCATATTACAGGGCACCATATCACTGGGCATCGCATCACTGGGAATCGTTACACAGGGCATCGTATCATGGAGCATCGTATTACAGGACATCGTATCACCGGGCATCGTTTAACTGGGCATTGTTTCACAGTGCATCGTATCACGGAGCATCATATCATTGGGCACCGTATCACAGGGCATCGTATCACAGAGCATTGTATCACAGGGCATCGTATCACTGGGCATCGTATCACAGAGCATCGTATCACAGGGCATCGTATCACAGGGCATCGTATCACCGCGCATCATATCACTGGGCATCGTATCAATGCGCATCATATCACAGGGCATCGTATCATTGAGCATCATATCTGATGGCATCGTATCACAGAGCATCGTATCACTGGGCATCATATCACAGAACATCGTATCACAGAGCATTGTATCACTGGGCATCATATCATTGAGCATCATATCACAGGGCATCGCATCACAGCGCATCATATCACTGGGCAGCATATCACAGGGCATCGTATCACTGAGCATCGTATCACAAGGCATCGCATCACTGGACATCGTACCACTGGACATCGTATCACATGGCATCATATCACTGGGCATCGTATCACAGGGCATCGTATGACTGGGCATCATATCACTAGGCATCGCATCACTGGGCACCCTATCACTGAGCATCATATCACTGGGTATCGTATCGCTGGGTATCGTATCACTGGGCTTCGTATCACTGAGCGTCGCATCACTGGGCATCGTATCACTGCGCATCATATCACAGGGCATCGTATCTCTGAGCAGCGTATCACAAGGCATCGTATCATTGGACATCGTATCACAGGGCATCGTATCACTGGGCATCGTATCACAGGGCATCGTATCACTGGACATCGTATCACGTGGCATCGTATCACTGTGCATCGTATCACAGGGCATCGTATCACTGGGCATCGTATCACAGGGCATCGTATCACTGGGCATCATATCACAGAGCATCGTATCACAGAGCATTGTATCACTGGGCATCGTATCACAGGGCATCGTATCACTGGGCATCATATCACAGAGCATCGTATCACAGAGCATTGTATCACTGGGCATCGTATCACTGGGCATCGTATCACAGAGCATCGTATCACTGGGCATCATATCACAGGGCATAGTATCACTGTGCATCGTATCACTGGGCATCATATCACAGAACATTGTATCACAGAGCATCGTATCACTGGGCATCGTATCACAGCGCATCATATCACTGGGCAGCATATCACAGGGCATCGTATCACTGGGCATCGTAGCACTGAGCATCGTTTCACTCTGCATCGTATCACAGGACATCGTATCACTGAGCATCGTTTCATTCTGCATCATATCACAGGGCATCGTATCACTGGGCATCGTAGCACTGAGCATCGTTTCACTCTGCATCGTATCACAGGGCATCGTATCACTGAGCATCGTATCACAAGGCATCGCATCACTGGACATCGTATCACATGGCATCATATCACTGGGCATCGTATCACTGGACATCGTATCACTGGGCATCATATCACAGAGCATCGTATTACAGGGCACCATATCACTGGGCATCGCATCACTGGGAATCGTTACACAGGGCATCGTATCATGGAGCATCGTATTACAGGACATCGTATCACCGGGCATCGTTTAACTGGGCATTGTTTCACAGTGCATCGTATCACGGAGCATCGTATCACAGAGCATCGTGTCACTGGGCATCGTATCACTGTGCATCATTTCACAGGGCATCGTATCACTGAGCATTGTATCACATAGCATCGTATCACAGAGCATCATATCATTGGGCACCGTATCACAGGGCATCATATCACAGAGCATCGTATCACAGGGCATCGTATCACTGGGCATCATATCACAGAGCATCGTATCACAGGGCATCGTATCACAGGGCATCTTATCACCGCGCATCATATCACTGGGCATCGTATCAATGCGCATCGTATCACAGGGCATTGTGTCACTGAGAATCATATCACAGGGCATCGTATCATTGAGCATCATATCTCATGGCATCGTATCACAGAGCATCGTATCACTGGGCATCATATCACAGGGCATAGTATCACTGTGCATCGTATCACTGGGCATCATATCACAGAACATCGTATCACAGAGCATTGTATCACTGGGCATCATATCATTGAGCATCATATCACAGGGCATCGCATCACAGCGCATCATATCACTGGGCAGCATATCACAGGGCATCGTATCACTGAGCATCGTATCACAAGGCATCGCATCACTGGACATCATACCACTGGACATCGTATCACATGGCATCATATCACTGGGCATCGTATCACAGGGCATCGTATGACTGGGCATCATATCACTAGGCATTCAATTACTGGGCATCCTATCACTGAGCATCATATCACTGGGTATCGTATCACTGGGTATCGTATCACTGGGCTTCGTATCACTGAGCATCGCATCACTGGGCATCGTATCACTGCGCATCATATCACAGGGCATCGTATCTCTGAGCAGCATATCACAAGGCATCGTATCATTGGACATCGTATCACAGGGCATCGTATCACTGGGTATCGTATCACAGGGCATTGTATCACTGGACATCGTATCACGTGGCATCGTATCACTGTGCATCGTATCACAGGGCATCGTATCACTGGGCATCGTATCACAGGGCATCGTATCACTGGGCATCGTATCACTGCGCATCGTATCACAGGGCATCGTATCACTGGACATCGTATCACAGAGCATCTTATCACTGGCCACCGTACCACAGAGCATCGTATCACTGGGCATTGTATCACTGAGCATGGTATCACTGAGTATCGTATCACAGGGCACCGTATCACTGGGCATCATATCACAGGGCATCGTATCACTGGACATCATATCACTGGACATCGTATCACAGAGCATCGTATTACAGGGCACCGTATCACTGGGCATCGTATCACTGGGAATTGTTTTACAGGGCATCGTATCATGGAGCATCGTATCACAGAGCATCATATCATTGGGCACCGTATCACAGGGCATCGTATCACAGAGCATCGTATCACAGGGCATCGTATCACTGGGCATCGTATTACAGAGCATCGTATCACAGAGCATCGTATTACAGGGCATCGTATCACAGCGCATCGTATCACTGGGCATCGTATCAATGCGCATCGGATCACAGGGCATTGTGCCACTGAGAATCATATCACAGGGCATCGTATAATTGAGCATCATATCATGTGGCATCGTATCACAGAGCATCGTATCACTGGGCATCATATCACAGGGCATAGTATCACTGTGCATCGTATCACTGGGCATCATATCACAGAACATTGTATCACAGAGCATCGTATCACTGGGCATCATATCATTGAGCATCATATCACAGGGCATCGTATCACAGCGCATCATATCACTGGGCAGCATATCACAGGGCATTGTATCATTGGGCATCGTAGCACTCTGCATTGTATCACTGAGCATCGTATCACTGAGCATCATTTCACTCTGCATCTTATCACTGGGCATTGTCTCATTCTGCATCTTATCACTGGGCATCGTATCACTGAGGATCGTATCACAGGACATCGTATCACTGATCATCGTTTCACTCTGCATTGTATCACTGGCATCATATCAGTGAGCATCGTATCAATCTGCATCATATCACAGGGCATCGTATCACTGAGCATCGTATCACAAGGCATCGCATCACTGGACATCGTATCACTGGACATCGTATCACATGGCATCATATCACTGGGCATCGTATCACTGGACATCGTATCACAGGCATCGTATCACAGGGCATCGTATCACAGGGCATCGTATGACTGGGCATCATATCACTAGGCATCGTATCACTGGGCATCGTATCACTGAGCATCATATCACTGGGTTTCGTATCACTGGGTATCATATCACTGGGCTTCGTATCACTGAGCGCCGCATCACTGGGCATCGTATCACTGCGCATCATATCACAGGGCATCGTATCTCTGAGCAGCGTATCACAAGGCATCGTATCATTGGACATCATATCACAGGGCATCGTATCACTCGGCATCATATCACAGGGCATCGTATCACTGGACATCGTATCACAGGGCATCGTATCACTGTGCATCGTATCACAGGGCATCGTATCACTGGGCATCGTATCACAGGGCATCGTATCACTGGGCATCATATCACAGAGCATCGTATCACAGAGCATTGTATCACTGGGCATCGTATCACAGGGCATCGTATCACTGGGCATCATATCACAGAGCATCGTATCACAGAGCATTGTATCACTGGGCATCGTATCAATGCGCATCGTATCACAGGGCATCGTTTCACTGGACATCATATCACAGAGCATCTTATCACTGGCCACCGTACCACAGAGCATCGTATCACTGGGCATTGTATCACTGAGCATGGTATCACTGAGAATCGTATCACAGGGCACCATATCACTGGGCATCATATCACAGGGCATCGTATCACTGGACATCATATCACTGGACATCGTATCACAGAGCATCGTATTACAGGGCACCGTATCACTGGGCATCGTATCACTGGGAATCGTTTCACAGGGCATCGTATCATGGAGCATCGTATTACAGAGCATCGTGTCACTGGGCATCGTATCACTGCGCATAATTTCACAGGGCATCGTATCACTGAGCATTGTATCACATAGCATCGTATCACAGAGCATCATATCATTGGGCACCGTATCACAGGGCATCGTATCACAGAGCATCGTATCACAGGGCATCGTATCACTGGGCATCGTATTACAGAGCATCGTATCACAGAGCATCGTATCACAGGGCATCGTATCACAGCGCATCGTATCACTGGGCATCGTATCAATGCGCATCGTATCACAGGGCATTGTGTCACTGAGAATCATATCACAGGGCATCGTATCATTGTGCATCATATCACATGGCATCGAATCACAGAGCATCGTATCACTGGGCATCATATCACAGGGCATAGTATCACTGTGCATCGTTTCACTGGGCATCATATCACAGAACATTGTATCACAGAGCATCGTATCACTGGGCATCGTATCACAGCGCATCATATCACTGGGCAGCATATCACAGGGCATCGTATCACTGGGCATCGTAGCACTGAACATCGTTTCACTCTGCATCGTATCACAGGACATCGTATCACTGAGCATCGTTTCATTCTGCATCATATCACAGGGCATCGTATCACTGGGCATCGTAGCACTGAGCATCGTTTCACTCTGCATCGTATCACAGGGCATCGTATCACTGAGCATCGTATCACAAGGCATCGCATCACTGGACATCGTATCACATGGCATCATATCACTGGGCATCGTATCACTGGACATCGTATCACTGGGCATCATATCACAGAGCATCATATTACAGGGCACCATATCACTGGGCATCGCATCACTGGGAATCGTTACACAGGGCATCGTATCATGGAGCATCGTATTACAGGACATCGTATCACCGGGCATCGTTTAACTGGGCATTGTTTCACAGTGCATCGTATCACGGAGCATCATATCATTGGGCACCGTATCACAGGGCATCGTATCACAGAGCATTGTATCACAGGGCATCGTATCACTGGGCATCGTATCACAGAGCATCGTATCACAGGGCATCGTATCACAGGGCATCGTATCACCGCGCATCATATCACTGGGCATCGTATCAATGCGCATCATATCACAGGGCATCGTATCATTGAGCATCATATCTGATGGCATCGTATCACAGAGCATCGTATCACTGGGCATCATATCACAGAACATCGTATCACAGAGCATTGTATCACTGGGCATCATATCATTGAGCATCATATCACAGGGCATCGCATCACAGCGCATCATATCACTGGGCAGCATATCACAGGGCATCGTATCACTGAGCATCGTATCACAAGGCATCGCATCACTGGACATCGTACCACTGGACATCGTATCACATGGCATCATATCACTGGGCATCGTATCACAGGGCATCGTATGACTGGGCATCATATCACTAGGCATCGCATCACTGGGCACCCTATCACTGAGCATCATATCACTGGGTATCGTATCGCTGGGTATCGTATCACTGGGCTTCGTATCACTGAGCGTCGCATCACTGGGCATCGTATCACTGCGCATCATATCACAGGGCATCGTATCTCTGAGAAGCGTATCACAAGGCATCGTATCATTGGACATCGTATCACAGGGCATCGTATCACTGGGCATCGTATCACAGGGCATCGTATCACTGGACATCGTATCACGTGGCATCGTATCACTGTGCATCGTATCACAGGGCATCGTATCACTGGGCATCGTATCACAGGGCATCGTATCACTGGGCATCATATCACAGAGCATCGTATCACAGAGCATTGTATCACTGGGCATCGTATCACAGGGCATCGTATCACTGGGCATCATATCACAGAGCATCGTATCACAGAGCATTGTATCACTGGGCATCGTATCACTGGGCATCGTATCACAGAGCATCGTATCACTGGGCATCATATCACAGGGCATAGTATCACTGTGCATCGTATCACTGGGCATCATATCACAGAACATTGTATCACAGAGCATCGTATCACTGGGCATCGTATCACAGCGCATCATATCACTGGGCAGCATATCACAGGGCATCGTATCACTGGGCATCGTAGCACTGAGCATCGTTTCACTCTGCATCGTATCACAGGACATCGTATCACTGAGCATCGTTTCATTCTGCATCATATCACAGGGCATCGTATCACTGGGCATCGTAGCACTGAGCATCGTTTCACTCTGCATCGTATCACAGGGCATCGTATCACTGAGCATCGTATCACAAGGCATCGCATCACTGGACATCGTATCACATGGCATCATATCACTGGGCATCGTATCACTGGACATCGTATCACTGGGCATCATATCACAGAGCATCGTATTACAGGGCACCATATCACTGGGCATCGCATCACTGGGAATCGTTACACAGGGCATCGTATCATGGAGCATCGTATTACAGGACATCGTATCACCGGGCATCGTTTAACTGGGCATTGTTTCACAGTGCATCGTATCACGGAGCATCGTATCACAGAGCATCGTGTCACTGGGCATCGTATCACTGTGCATCATTTCACAGGGCATCGTATCACTGAGCATTGTATCACATAGCATCGTATCACAGAGCATCATATCATTGGGCACCGTATCACAGGGCATCATATCACAGAGCATCGTATCACAGGGCATCGTATCACTGGGCATCATATCACAGAGCATCGTATCACAGGGCATCGTATCACAGGGCATCTTATCACCGCGCATCATATCACTGGGCATCGTATCAATGCGCATCCTATCACAGGGCATTGTGTCACTGAGAATCATATCACAGGGCATCGTATCATTGAGCATCATATCTCATGGCATCGTATCACAGAGCATCGTATCACTGGGCATCATATCACAGGGCATAGTATCACTGTGCATCGTATCACTGGGCATCATATCACAGAACATCGTATCACAGAGCATTGTATCACTGGGCATCATATCATTGAGCATCATATCACAGGGCATCGCATCACAGCGCATCATATCACTGGGCAGCATATCACAGGGCATCGTATCACTGAGCATCGTATCACAAGGCATCGCATCACTGGACATCGTACCACTGGACATCGTATCACATGGCATCATATCACTGGGCATCGTATCACAGGGCATCGTATGACTGGGCATCATATCACTAGGCATTCAATTACTGGGCATCCTATCACTGAGCATCATATCACTGGGTATCGTATCACTGGGTATCGTATCACTGGGCTTCGTATCACTGAGCGTCGCATCACTGGGCATCGTATCACTGCGCATCATATCACAGGGCATCGTATCTCTGAGCAGCATATCACAAGGCATCGTATCATTGGACATCGTATCACAGGGCATCGTATCACTGGGTATCGTATCACAGGGCATTGTATCACTGGACATCGTATCACGTGGCATCGTATCACTGTGCATCGTATCACAGGGCATCGTATCACTGGGCATCGTATCACAGGGCATCGTATCACTGGGCATCATATCACAGAGCATCGTATCACAGAGCATTGTATCACTGGGCATCGTATCACAGGGCATCGTATCACTGGGCATCATATCACAGAGCATCGTATCACAGAGCATTGTATCACTGGGCATCGTATCACTGCGCATCGTATCACAGGGCATCGTATCACTGGACATCGTATCACAGAGCATCTTATCACTGGCCACCGTACCACAGAGCATCGTATCACTGGGCATTGTATCACTGAGCATGGTATCACTGAGTATCGTATCACAGGGCACCGTATCACTGGGCATCATATCACAGGGCATCGTATCACTGGACATCATATCACTGGACATCGTATCACAGAGCATCGTATTACAGGGCACCGTATCACTGGGCATCGTATCACTGGGAATTGTTTTACAGGGCATCGTATCATGGAGCATCGTATCACAGAGCATCATATCATTGGGCACCGTATCACAGGGCATCGTATCACAGAGCATCGTATCACAGGGCATCGTATCACTGGGCATCGTATTACAGAGCATCGTATCACAGAGCATCGTATTACAGGGCATCGTATCACAGCGCATCGTATCACTGGGCATCGTATCAATGCGCATCGGATCACAGGGCATTGTGCCACTGAGAATCATATCACAGGGCATCGTATCATTGAGCATCATATCATGTGGCATCGTATCACAGAGCATCGTATCACTGGGCATCATATCACAGGGCATAGTATCACTGTGCATCGTATCACTGGGCATCATATCACAGAACATTGTATCACAGAGCATCGTATCACTGGGCATCATATCATTGAGCATCATATCACAGGGCATCGTATCACAGCGCATCATATCACTGGGCAGCGTATCACAGGGCATTGTATCATTGGGCATCGTAGCACTCTGCATTGTATCACTGAGCATCGTATCACTGAGCATCATTTCACTCTGCATCTTATCACTGGGCATTGTCTCATTCTGCATCTTATCACTGGGCATCGTATCACTGAGGATCGTATCACAGGACATCGTATCACTGATCATCGTTTCACTCTGCATTGTATCACTGGCATCGTATCAGTGAGCATCGTATCAATCTGCATCATATCACAGGGCATCGTATCACTGAGCATCGTATCACAAGGCATCGCATCACTGGACATCGTATCACTGGACATCGTGTCACATGGCATCATATCACTGGGCATCGTATCACTGGACATCGTATCACAGGCATCGTATCACAGGGCATCATATCACAGGGCATCGTATGACTGGGCATCATATCACTAGGCATCGTATCACTGGGCATCGTATCACTGAGCATCATATCACTGGGTATCGTATCACTGGGTATCATATCACTGGGCTTCGTATCACTGAGCGTCGCATCACTGGGCATCGTATCACTGCGCATCATATCACAGGGCATCGTATCTCTGAGCAGCGTATCACATGGCATCGTATCATTGGACATCGTATCACAGGGCATCGTATCACTCGGCATCGTATCACAGGGCATCGTATCACTGGACATCGTATCACAGGGCATCGTATCACTGTGCATCGTATCACAGGGCATCGTATCACTGGGCATCGTATCACAGGGCATCGTATCACTGGGCATCATATCACAGAGCATCGTATCACAGAGCATTGTATCACTGGGCATCGTATCACAGGGCATCGTATCACTGGGCATCATATCACAGAGCATCGTATCACAGAGCATTGTATCACTGGGCATCGTACCACTGAGCATCGTATCACAGGGCATCGTATCACTGGACATCGTATCACAGAGCATCTTATCACTGGCCACCGTACCACAGAGCATCGTATCACTGGGCATTGTATCACTGAGCATGGTATCACTGAGAATCGTATCACAGGGCACCGTATCACTGGGCATCATATCACAGGGCATCGTATCACTGGACATCATATCACTGGACATCGTATCACAGAGCATCGTATTACAGGGCACCGTATCACTGGGCATCGTATCACTGGGAATCATTTCACAGGGCATCGTATCATGGAGCATCGTATTACAGAGCATCGTGTCACTGGGCATCGTATCACTGGGTATCATATCACTGGGCTTCGTATCACTGAGCGTCGCATCTCTGGGCATCGTATCACTGCGCATCATATCACAGGGCATCGTATCTCTGAGCAGCGTATCACATGGCATCGTATCATTGGACATCGTATCACAGGGCATCGTATCACTCGGCATCGTATCACAGGGCATCGTATCACTGGACATCGTATCACAGGGCATCGTATCACTGTGCATCGTATCACAGGGCATCGTATCACTGGGCATCGTATCACAGGGCATCGTATCACTGGGCATCATATCACAGAGCATCGTATCACAGAGCATTGTATCACTGGGCATCGTATCACAGGGCATCGTATCACTGGGCATCATATCACAGAGCATCGTATCACAGAGCATTGTATCACTGGGCATCGTACCACTGAGCATCGTATCACAGGGCATCGTATCACTGGACATCGTATCACAGAGCATCTTATCACTGGCCACCGTACCACAGAGCATCGTATCACTGGGCATTGTATCACTGAGCATGGTATCACTGAGAATCGTATCACAGGGCACCGTATCACTGGGCATCATATCACAGGGCATCGTATCACTGGACATCATATCACTGGACATCGTATCACAGAGCATCGTATTACAGGGCACCGTATCACTGGGCATCGTATCACTGGGAATCATTTCACAGGGCATCGTATCATGGAGCATCGTATTACAGAGCATCGTGTCACTGGGCATCGTATCACTGCGCATCATTTCACAGGGCATCGTATCACTGAGCATTGTATCACATAGCATCGTATCACAGAGCATCATATCATTGGGCACCGTATCACAGGGCATCGTATCACAGAGCATCATATCACAGGGCATCGTATCACTGGGCATCGTATTACAGAGCATCGTATCACAGAGCATCGTATCACAGGGCATCGTATCACAGCGCATCGTATCACTGGGCATCGTATCAATGCGCATCGTATCACAGGGCATTGTGTCACTGAGAATCATATCACAGGGCATCGTATCATTGAGCATCATATCACATGGCATCGTATCACAGAGCATCGTATCACAGGGCATAGTATCACTGTGCATCGTATCACTGGGCATCATATCACAGAACATTGTATCACAGAGCATCGTATCACTGGGCATCGTATCACAGCGCATCATATCACTGGGCAGCATATCACAGGGCATCGAATCACTGGGCATCATAGCACTGAGCATCGTTTCACTCTGCACCGTATCACAGGACATCGTATCCCTGAGCATCGTTTCATTCTGCATCATATCACAGGGCATCGTATCACTGGGCATCGTAGCACTGAGCATCGTTTCACTCTGCATCGTATCACAGGGCATCGTATCACTGAGCATTGTATCACAAGGCATCGCATCACTGGACATCGTATCACATGGCATCATATCACTGGGCATCGTATCACTGGACATCGTATCACTGGGCATCATATCACAGAGCATCATATTACAGGGCACCATATCACTGGGCATCGCATCACTGGGAATCGTTACACAGGGCATCGTATCATGGAGCATCGTATTACAGGACATCGTATCACCGGGCATCGTTTAACTGGGCATTGTTTCACAGTGCATCGTATCACGGAGCATCATATCATTGGGCACCGTATTACAGGGCATCGTATCACAGAGCATCGTATCACAGGGCATCGTATCACTGGGCATCGTATCACAGAGCATCGTATCACAGGGCATCGTATCACAGGGCATCGTATCACCGCGCATCATATCACTGGGCATCGTATCAATGCGCATCGTATCACAGGGCATTGTGTCACTGAGAATCATATCACAGGGCATCGTATCATTGAGCTTCATATCTCATGGCATCGTATCACCGAGCATCGTGTCACTGGGCATCATATCACAGGGCATAGTATCACTGTGCATCGTATCACTGGGCATCATATCACAGAACATCATATCACAGAGCATTGTATCACTGGGCATCATATCATTGAGCATCATATCACAGGGCATCGCATCACAGCGCATCATATCACTGGGCAGCATATCACAGGGCATCGTATCACTGAGCATCGTATCACAAGGCATCGCATCACTGGACATCGTACCACTGGACATCGTATCACATGGCATCATATCACTGGGCATCGTATCACAGGGCATCGTATGACTGGGCATCATATCACTAGGCATCGCATCACTGGGCATCCTATCACTGAGCATCATATCACTGGGTATCGTATCACTGGGTATCGTATCACTGGGCTTCGTATCACTGAGCGTCGCATCACTGGGCATCGTATCACTGCGCATCATATCACAGGGCATCGTATCTCTGAGCAGCATATCACAAGGCATCGTATCATTGGACATCGTATCACAGGGCATCGTATCACTGGGCATCGTATCACTGGGCATCGTATCACTGTACATCGTATCACGTGGCATCGTATCACTGTGCATCGTATCACAGGGCATCGTATCACTGGGCATCATATCACAGGGCATCGTTTCACTGGGCATCATATCACAGAGCATCGTATCACAGAGCATTGTATCACTGGGCATCGTATCACAGGGCATCGTATCACTGGGCATCATATCACAGAGCATCGTATCACAGAGCATTGTATCACTGGGCATCGTATCACTGGGCATCGTATCACAGGGCATCGTATCACTGGACATCGTATCACAGAGCATCTTATCACTGGCCACCGTACCACAGAGCATCGTATCACTGGGCATTGTATCACTGAGCATGGTATCACTGCGAATCGTATCACAGGGCACCGTATCACTGGGCATCATATCACAGGGCATCGTATCACTGGACATCATATCACTGGACATCGTATCACAGAGCATCGTATTACAGGGCACCGTATCACTGGGCATCGTATCACTGGGAATTGTTTCACAGGGCATCGTATCATGGAGCATCGTATTACAGAGCATCGTGTCACTGGGCATCGTATCACTGCGCATCATTTCACAGGGCATCGTATCACTGAGCATTGTATCACATAGCATCGTATCACAGAGCATCATATCATTGGGCACCGTATCACAGGGCATCGTATCACAGAGCATCATATCACAGGGCATCGTATCACTGGGTTCGTATTACAGAGCATCGTATCACAGAGCATCGTATCACAGGGCATCGTATCACAGCGCATCGTATCACTGGGCATCGTATCAATGCGCATCGGATCACAGGGCATTGTGCCACTGAGAATCATATCACAGGGCATCCTATCATTGAGCATCATATCATATGGCATCGTATCACAGAGCATCGTATCACTGGGCATCATATCACAGGGCATAGTATCACTGTGCATCGTATCACTGGGCATCATATCACAGAACATTGTATCACAGAGCATCGTATCACTGGGCATCATATCATTGAGCATCATATCACAGGGCATCGTATCACAGCGCATCATATCACTGGGCAGCATATCACAGGGCATTGTATCATTGGGCATCGTAGCACTCTGCATTGTATCAGTGAGCATCGTATCACTGAGCATCATTTCACTCTGCATCTTATCACTGGGCATCGTCTCATTCTGCATCTTATCACTGGGAATCGTATCACTGAGGATCGTATCACAGGACTTCGTATCACTGATCATCGTTTCACTCTGCATTGTATCACTGGCATCGTATCAGTGAGCATCGTATCAATCTGCATCATATCACAGGGCATCGTATCACTGAGCATCGTATCACAAGGCATCGCATCACTGGACATCGTATCACTGGACATCGTATCACATGGCATCATATCACTGGGCATCGTATCATTGGACATCGTATCACAAGGCATCGCATCACTGGACATCGTATCACTGGGCATCGTATCACTGAGCATCATATCACTGGGTATCGTATCACTGGGTATCATATCACTGGGCTTCGTATCACTGAGCGTCGCATCACTGGGCATCGTATCACTGCGCATCATATCACAGGGCATCGTATCTCTGAGCAGCGTATCACAAGGCATCGTATCATTGGACATCGTATCACAGGGCATCGTATCACTCGGCATCGTATCACAGGGCATCGTATCACTGGACATCGTATCACAGGGCATCGTATCACTGTGCATCGTATCACAGGGCATCGTATCACTGGGCATCGTATCACTGGGCATTGTATCACTGAGCATGGTATCACTGAGAATCGTATCACAGAGCATTGTATCACTGGGCATCGTATCACAGGGCATCGTATCACCGGGCATCATATCACAGAGCATCGTATCACAGAGCATTGTATCACTGGGCATCGTATCACTGGGCATCGTATCACTGGGAATCGTTTCACAGGGCATCGTATCATGGAGCATCGTATTACAGAGCATCGTGTCACTGGGCATCGTATCACTGCGCATCATTTCACAGGGCATCGTATCACTGAGCATTGTATCACATAGCATCGTATCACAGAGTATCATATCATTGGGCACCGTATCACAGGGCATCGTATCACAGAGCATCGTATCACAGGGCATCGTATCACTGGGCATCGTATTGCAGAGCATCGTATCACAGAGCATCGTATCACAGGGCATCGTATCACAGCGCATCGTATCACTGGGCACCGTATCAATGCGCATTATATCACAGGGCATTGTGTCACTGTGAATCATATCACAGGGCATCGTATCATTGAGCATCATATCACATGGCATCGTATCACAGAGCATCGTATCACTGGGCATCATATCACAGGGTATCGTATCACTGGACATCGTATCACAGAGCATCTTATCACTGGCCACCGTACCACAGAGCATCGTATCACTGGGCATTGTATCACTGAGCATGGTATCACTGAGAATCGTATCACAGGGCACCATATCACTGGGCATCATATCACAGGGCATCGTATCACTGGACATCATATCACTGGACATCGTATCACAGAGCATCGTATTACAGGGCACCGTATCACTGGGCATCGTATCACTGGGAATCGTTTCACAGGGCATCGTATCATGGAGCATCGTATTACAGAGCATCGTGTCACTGGGCATCGTATCACTGTGCATCATTTCACAGGGCATCGTATCACTGAGCATTGTATCACATAGCATCGTATCACAGAGCATCATATCATTGGGCACCGTATCATAGGGCATCGTATCACAGAGCATCGTATCACAGGGCATCGTATCACTGGGCATCATATTACAGAGCATCGTATCACAGAGCATCGTATCACAGGGCATCGTATCACAGCGCATCGTATCACTGGGCATCGTATCAATGCGCATCGTATCACAGGGCATTGTGTCACTGAGAATCATATCACAGGGCATCGTATCATTGAGCATCATATCACATGGCATCGAATCACAGAGCATCGTATCACTAAGCATCATATCACAGGGCATAGTATCACTGTGCATCGTATCACTGGGCATCATATCACAGAACATTGTATCACAGAGCATCGTATCACTGGGCATCGTATCACAGCGCATCATATCACTGGGCAGCATATCACAGGGCATCGTATCACTGGGCATCGTAGCACTGAGCATCGTTTCACTCTGCATCGTATCACAGGACATCATATCACTGAGCATCGTTTCATTCTGCATCATATCACAGGGCATCGTATCACTGGGCATCGTAGCACTGAGCATCGTTTCACTCTGCATCGTATCACAGGGCATCGTATCACTGAGCATCGTATCACAAGGCATCGCATCACTGGACATCGTATCACATGGCATCATATCACTGGGCATCGTATCACTGGACATCGTATCACTGGGCATCATATCACAGAGCATCGTATTACAGGGCACCATATCACTGGGCATCGCATCACTGGGAATCGTTACACAGGGCAACGTATCATGGAGCATCGTATTACAGGACATCGTATCACCGGGCATCGTTTAACTGGGCATTGTTTCACAGTGCATCGTATCACGGAGCATTGTATCACAGAGCATCGTGTCACTGGGCATCGTATCACTGTGCATCATTTCACAGCGCATCGTATCACTGAGCATTGTATCACATAGCATCGTATCACAGAGCATCATATCATTGGGCACCGTATCACAGGGCATCGTATCACAGAACATCGTATCACAGGGCATCGTATCACTGGGCATCGTATCACAGAGCATCGTATCACAGGGCATCGTATCTCAGGGCATCGTATCACAGCGCATCGTATCACTGGGCATCGTATCAATGCGCATCGGATCACAGGGCATTGTGTCACTGAGAATCATATCACAGGGCATCGTATCATTGAGCATCATATCACATGGCATCGTATCACAGAGCATCGTATCACTGGGCATCATATCACAGGGCATAGTATCACTGTGCATCGTATCACTGGGCATCATATCACAGAACATCGTATCACAGAGCATTGTATCACTGGGCATCATATCATTGAGCATCATATCACAGGGCATCGCATCACAGCGCATCATATCACTGGGCAGCATATCACAGGGCATCGTATCACTGAGCATCGTATCACAAGGCATCGCATCACTGGACATCGTACCACTGGACATCGTATCACATGGCATCATATCACTGGGCATCGTATCACAGGGCATCGTATGACTGGGCATCATATCACTAGGCATCGCATCACTGGGCATCGTATCACTGAGCATCATATCACTGGGTATCGTATCACTGGGTATCGTATCACTGGGCTTCGTATCACTGAGCGTCGTATCACTGGGCATCATATCACAGAACATCGTATCACAGAGCATTGTATCACTGGGCATCATATCATTGAGCATCATATCACAGGGCATCGCATCACAGCGCATCATATCACTGGGCAGCATATCACAGGGCATCGTATCACTGAGCATCGTATCACAAGGCATCGCATCACTGGACATCGTACCACTGGACATCGTATCACATGGCATCATATCACTGGGCATCGTATCACAGGGCATCGTATGACTGGGCATCATATCACTAGGCATCGCATCACTGGGCATCCTATCACTGAGCATCATATCACTGGGTATCGTATCACTGGGTATCGTATCACTGGGCTTCGTATCACTGAGCGTCGCATCACTGGGCATCGTATCACTGCGCATCATATCACAGGGCATCGTATCTCTGAGCAGCATATCACAAGGCATCGTATCATTGGACATCGTATCACAGGGCATCGTATCACTGGGCATCGTATCACAGGGCATCGTATCACTGTACATCGTATCACGTGGCATCGTATCACTGTGCATCGTATCACAGGGCATCGTATCACTGGGCATCATATCACAGGGCATCGTATCACTGGGCATCATATCACAGAGCATCGTATCACAGAGCATTGTATCACTGGGCATCGTATCACAGGGCATCGTATCACTGGGCATCATATCACAGAGCATCGTATCACAGAGCATTGTATCACTGGGCATCGTATCACTGGGCATCGTATCACAGGGCATCGTATCACTGGACATCGTATCACAGAGCATCTTATCACTGGCCACCGTACCACAGAGCATCGTATCACTGGGCATTGTATCACTGAGCATGGTATCACTGCGAATCGTATCACAGGGCACCGTATCACTGGGCATCATATCACAGGGCATCGTATCACTGGACATCATATCACTGGACATCGTATCACAGAGCATCGTATTACAGGGCACCGTATCACTGGGCATCGTATCACTGGGAATTGTTTCACAGGGCATCGTATCATGGAGCATCGTATTACAGAGCATCGTGTCACTGGGCATCGTATCACTGCGCATCATTTCACAGGGCATCGTATCACTGAGCATTGTATCACATAGCATCGTATCACAGAGCATCATATCATTGGGCACCGTATCACAGGGCATCGTATCACAGAGCATCATATCACAGGGCATCGTATCACTGGGCATCGTATTACAGAGCATCGTATCACAGAGCATCGTATCACAGGGCATCGTATCACAGCGCATCGTATCACTGGGCATCGTATCAATGCGCATCGGATCACAGGGCATTGTGCCACTGAGAATCATATCACAGGGCATCCTATCATTGAGCATCATATCATATGGCATCGTATCACAGAGCATCGTATCACTGGGCATCATATCACAGGGCATAGTATCACTGTGCATCGTATCACTGGGCATCATATCACAGAACATTGTATCACAGAGCATCGTATCACTGGGCATCATATCATTGAGCATCATATCACAGGGCATCGTATCACAGCGCATCATATCACTGGGCAGCATATCACAGGGCATTGTATCATTGGGCATCGTAGCACTCTGCATTGTATCAGTGAGCATCGTATCACTGAGCATCATTTCACTCTGCATCTTATCACTGGGCATCGTCTCATTCTGCATCTTATCACTGGGAATCGTATCACTGAGGATCGTATCACAGGACTTCGTATCACTGATCATCGTTTCACTCTGCATTGTATCACTGGCATCGTATCAGTGAGCATCGTATCAATCTGCATCATATCACAGGGCATCGTATCACTGAGCATCGTACCACAAGGCATCGCATCACTGGACATCGTATCACTGGACATCGTATCACATGGCATCATATCACTGGGCATCGTATCATTGGACATCGTATCACAAGGCATCGCATCACTGGACATCGTATCACTGGGCATCGTATCACTGAGCATCATATCACTGGGTATCGTATCACTGGGTATCATATCACTGGGCTTCGTATCACTGAGCGTCGCATCACTGGGCATCGTATCACTGCGCATCATATCACAGGGCATCGTATCTCTGAGCAGCGTATCACAAGGCATCGTATCATTGGACATCGTATCACAGGGCATCGTATCACTCGGCATCGTATCACAGGGCATCGTATCACTGGACATCGTATCACAGGGCATCGTATCACTGTGCATCGTATCACAGGGCATCGTATCACTGGGCATCGTATCACTGGGCATTGTATCACTGAGCATGGTATCACTGAGAATCGTATCACAGAGCATTGTATCACTGGGCATCGTATCACAGGGCATCGTATCACCGGGCATCATATCACAGAGCATCGTATCACAGAGCATTGTATCACTGGGCATCGTATCACTGGGCATCGTATCACTGGGAATCGTTTCACAGGGCATCGTATCATGGAGCATCGTATTACAGAGCATCGTGTCACTGGGCATCGTATCACTGCGCATCATTTCACAGGGCATCGTATCACTGAGCATTGTATCACATAGCATCGTATCACAGAGTATCATATCATTGGGCACCGTATCACAGGGCATCGTATCACAGAGCATCGTATCACAGGGCATCGTATCACTGGGCATCGTATTGCAGAGCATCGTATCACAGAGCATCGTATCACAGGGCATCGTATCACAGCGCATCGTATCACTGGGCACCGTATCAATGCGCATTGTATCACAGGGCATTGTGTCACTGTGAATCATATCACAGGGCATCGTATCATTGAGCATCATATCACATGGCATCGTATCACAGAGCATCGTATCACTGGGCATCATATCACAGGGTATCGTATCACTGGACATCGTATCACAGAGCATCTTATCACTGGCCACCGTACCACAGAGCATCGTATCACTGGGCATTGTATCACTGAGCATGGTATCACTGAGAATCGTATCACAGGGCACCATATCACTGGGCATCATATCACAGGGCATCGTATCACTGGACATCATATCACTGGACATCGTATCACAGAGCATCGTATTACAGGGCACCGTATCACTGGGCATCGTATCACTGGGAATCGTTTCACAGGGCATCGTATCATGGAGCATCGTATTACAGAGCATCGTGTCACTGGGCATCGTATCACTGTGCATCATTTCACAGGGCATCGTATCACTGAGCATTGTATCACATAGCATCGTATCACAGAGCATCATATCATTGGGCACCGTATCATAGGGCATCGTATCACAGAGCATCGTATCACAGGGCATCGTATCACTGGGCATCATATTACAGAGCATCGTATCACAGAGCATCGTATCACAGGGCATCGTATCACAGCGCATCGTATCACTGGGCATCGTATCAATGCGCATCGTATCACAGGGCATTGTGTCACTGAGAATCATATCACAGGGCATCGTATCATTGAGCATCATATCACATGGCATCGAATCACAGAGCATCGTATCACTAAGCATCATATCACAGGGCATAGTATCACTGTGCATCGTATCACTGGGCATCATATCACAGAACATTGTATCACAGAGCATCGTATCACTGGGCATCGTATCACAGCGCATCATATCACTGGGCAGCATATCACAGGGCATCGTATCACTGGGCATCGTAGCACTGAGCATCGTTTCACTCTGCATCGTATCACAGGGCATCGTATCACTGAGCATCGTATCACAAGGCATCGCATCACTGGACATCGTATCACATGGCATCATATCACTGGGCATCGTATCACTGGACATCGTATCACTGGGCATCATATCACAGAGCATCGTATTACAGGGCACCATATCACTGGGCATCGCATCACTGGGAATCGTTACACAGGGCAACGTATCATGGAGCATCGTATTACAGGACATCGTATCACCGGGCATCGTTTAACTGGGCATTGTTTCACAGTGCATCGTATCACGGAGCATTGTATCACAGAGCATCGTGTCACTGGGCATCGTATCACTGTGCATCATTTCACAGCGCATCGTATCACTGAGCATTGTATCACATAGCATCGTATCACAGAGCATCATATCATTGGGCACCGTATCACAGGGCATCGTATCACAGAACATCGTATCACAGGGCATCGTATCACTGGGCATCGTATCACAGAGCATCGTATCACAGGGCATCGTATCTCAGGGCATCGTATCACAGCGCATCGTATCACTGGGCATCGTATCAATGCGCATCGGATCACAGGGCATTGTGTCACTGAGAATCATATCACAGGGCATCGTATCATTGAGCATCATATCACATGGCATCGTATCACAGAGCATCGTATCACTGGGCATCATATCACAGGGCATAGTATCACTGTGCATCGTATCACTGGGCATCATATCACAGAACATCGTATCACAGAGCATTGTATCACTGGGCATCATATCATTGAGCATCATATCACAGGGCATCGCATCACAGCGCATCATATCACTGGGCAGCATATCACAGGGCATCGTATCACTGAGCATCGTATCACAAGGCATCGCATCACTGGACATCGTACCACTGGACATCGTATCACATGGCATCATATCACTGGGCATCGTATCACAGGGCATCGTATGACTGGGCATCATATCACTAGGCATCGCATCACTGGGCATCGTATCACTGAGCATCATATCACTGGGTATCGTATCACTGGGTATCGTATCACTGGGCTTCGTATCACTGAGCGTCGCATCACTGGGCATCGTATCACTGCGCATCATATCACAGGGCATCGTATCTCTGAGCAGCGTATCACAAGGCATCGTATCATTGGACATCGTATCACAGGGCATCGTATCACTGGGCATCGTATCACAGGGCATCGTATCACTGGACATCGTATCACGTGGCATCGTATCACTGTGCATCGTATCACAGGGCATCGTATCACTGGGCATCGTATCACAGGGCATCGTATCACTGGGCATCATATCACAGAGCATCGTATCACAGGGCATTGTATCACTGGGCATCGTATCACAGGGCATCGTATCACTTTGTATCATATCACAGAGCATCGTATCACAGAGCATTGTATCACTGGGCATCGTATCACTGCGCATCGTATCACAGGGCATCGTATCACTGGACATCGTATCACAGAGCATCTTATCACTGGCCACCATACCACAGAGCATCGTATCACTGGGCATTGTATCACTGAGCATGGTATCACTGAGAATCGTATCACAGGGCACCGTATCACTGGGCATCATATCACAGGGCATCGTATCACTGGACATCATATCACTGGACATCGTATCACAGAGCATCGCATTACAGGGCACCGTATCACTGGGCATCGTATCACTGGGAATTGTTTCACAGGGCATCGTATCATGGAGCATCGTATTACAGAGCATCGTGTCACTGGGCATCGTATCACTGCGCATCATTTCACAGGGCATCATATCACTGAGCATTGTATCACATAGCATCGTATCACAGAGCATCATATCATTGGGCACCGTATCATAGGGCATCGTATCACAGAGCATCATATCACAGGGCATCATATCACTGGGCATCGTATTACAGAGCATCGTATCACAGAGCATCGTATCACAGGGCATCGTATCACAGCGCATCGTATCACTGGGCATCGTATCAATGCGCATCGGATCACAGGGCATTGTGCCACTGAGAATCATATCACAGGGCATCGTATCATTGAGCATCATATCACATGGCATCGTATCACAGAGCATCGTATCACTGGGCATCATATCACAGGGCATAGTATCACTGTGCATCGTTTCACTGGGCATCATATCACAGAACATTGTATCACAGAGCATCGTATCACTGGGCATTGTATCACTGAGCATCGTATCACTGAGCATCATTTCACTCTGCATCTTATCACTGGGCATCGTCTCATTCTGCATCTTATCACTGGGCATCGTATCACTGAGGACCGTACCACAGGACATCATATCACTGATCATCGTTTCACTCTGCATTGTATCACTGGCATCGTATCAGTGAGCATCGTATCAATCTGCATCATATCACAGGGCATCGTATCACTGAGCATCGTATCACAAGGCATCGCATCACTGGACATCGTATCACTGGACATCGTATCACATGGCATCATATCACTGGGCATCGCATCACAGGGCATCGTATCAGGGCATCATATGACTGGGCATCATATCACTAGGCATCGTATCACTGGGCATCGTATCACTGAGCATCATATCACTGGGTATCGTATCACTGGGTATCATATCACTGGGCTTCGAATCACTGAGCGTCGCATCACTGGGCATCGTATCACTGCACATCATTTCACAGGGCATCGTATCACTGAGCATTGTATCACATAGCATCGTATCACAGAGCATCATATCATTGGGCATCGTATCACAGAGCATCGTATCACTGGGCATCATATCACAGGGCATAGTATCACTGTGCATCGTATCACTGGGCATCATATCACAGAACATTGTATCACAGAGCATCGTATCACTGAGCATCATATCACAGTGCTTCATATCACTGGGCAGCATATCACAGGGCATCGTATCACTGGGCATCGTAGCACTGAGCATCGTTTCACTCTGCATCGTATCACAGGACATCGTATCACTGAGCATCGTTTCATTCTGCATCATATCACAGGGCATCGTATCACTGGGCATCGTAGCACTGAGCATCGTTTCACTCTGCATCGTATCACAGGGCATCGTATCACTGAGCATCGTATCACAAGCATCGCATCACTGGACATCGTATCACATGGCATCATATCACTGGGCATCGTATCACTGGACATCGTATTACAGGGCACCATATCACTGGACATCGCATCACTGGGAATCGTTACACAGGGCATCGTATCATGGAGCATCGTATTATAGGACATCGTATCACCGGGCATCGTTTAACTGGGCATTGTTTCACAGTGCATCGCATCACGGAGCATTGTATCACAGAGCATTGTGTCACTGGGCATCGTATCACTGTGCATCATTTCACAGGGCATCGTATCACTGAGCATTGTATCACATAGCATCGTATCACAGAGCATCATATCATTGGGCACCGTATCACAGGGCATCGTATCACAGAGCATCGTATCACAGGGCATCGTATCACATAGCATCGTATCACAGAGCATCATATCATTGGGCACCGTATCACAGGGCATCATATCACAGAGCATCGTATCACAGGGCATCGTATCACTGGGCATCGTATCACAGAGCATCGTATCACAGGGCATCGTATCACAGGGCATCGTATCACAGCGCATCGTATCACTGGGCATCGTATCAATGCGCATCGGATCACAGGGCATTGTGTCACTGAGAATCATATCACAGGGCATCGTATCATTGAGCATCATATCACATGGCATCGTATCACAGAGCATCGTATCACTGGGCATCATATCACAGGGCATAGTATCACTGTGCATCGTATCACTGGGCATCATATCACAGAACATCGTATCACAGAGCATTGTATCACTGGGCATCATATCATTGAGCATCATATCACAGGGCATCGCATCACAGCGCATCATATCACTGGGCAGCATATCACAGGGCATCGTATCACTGAGCATCGTATCACAAGGCATCGCATCACTGGACATCGTACCACTGGACATCGTATCACATGGCATCATATCACTGGGCATCGTATCACAGGGCATCGTATGACTGGGCATCATATCACTAGGCATCGCATCACTGGGCATCGTATCACTGAGCATCATATCACTGGGTATCGTATCACTGGGTATCGTATCACTGGGCTTCGTATCACTGAGCGTCGCATCACTGGGCATCGTATCACTGCGCATCATATCACAGGGCATCGTATCCCTGAGCAGCGTATCACAAGGCATCGTATCATTGGACATCGTATCACAGGGCATCGTATCACTGGGCATCGTATCACAGGGCATCATATCACTGGACATCGTATCACGTGGCATCGTATCACTGTGCATCGTATCACAGGGCATCGTATCACTGGGCATCGTATCACAGGGCATTGTATCACTGGGCATCATATCACAGAGCATCGTATCACAGAGCATTGTATCGCTGGGCATCGTATCACAGGGCATCGTATCACTGGACATCATATCACTGGACATCGTATCACAGGGCATCGTATCACTGTGTATCATATCACAGAGCATCGTATCACAGAGCATTGTATCACTGGGCATCGTATCACTGCGCATCGTATCACAGGGCATCGTATCATTGGACATCGTATCACAGAGCATCTTATCACTGGCCACCGTACCACAGAGCATCGTATCACTGGGCATTGTATCACTGAGCATGGTATCACTGAGAATCGTATCACAGGGCACCGTATCACTGGGCATCATATCACAGGGCATTGTATCACTGGACATCATATCACTGGACATCGTATCACAGAGCATCGTATTACAGGGCACCGTATCACTGGGCATCGTATCACTGGGAATTGTTTCACAGGGCATCGTATCATGGAGCATCGTATTACAGAGCATCGTGTCACTGGGCATCGTATCACTGCGCATCATTTCACAGGGCATCGTATCATTGAGCATTGTATCACATAGCATCGTATCACAGAGCATCATATCATTGGGCACCGTATCACAGGGCATCGTATCACAGAGCATCGTATCACAGGGCATCGTATCACTGGGCATCGTATTACAGAGCATCGTATCACAGAGCATCGTATCACAGGGCATCGTATCACAGCGCATCGTATCACTGGGCATCGTATCAATGCGCATCGGATCACAGGGCATTGTGCCACTGAGAATCATATCACAGGGCATCGTATCATTGAGCATCATATCACAGAACATTGTATCACAGAGCATCGTATCACTGGGCATCATATCATTGAGCATCATATCACAGGGCATCGTATCACAGCGCATCATATCACTGGGCAGCATATCACAGGGCATTGTATCATTGGGCATCGAAGCACTCTGCATTGTATCACTGAGCATCGTATCACTAAGCATCATTTCACTCTGCATCTTATCACTGGGCATCGTCTCATTTTGCATCTTATCACTGGGCATCTTATCACTGAGGATCGTATCACATGACATCGTATCACTGATCATCGTTTCACTCTGCATTGTATCACTGGCATCGTATCAGTGAGCATCGTATCAATCTGCATCATATCACAGGGCATCGTATCACTGAGCATCGTATCACAAGGCATCGCATCACTGGACATCGTATCACTGGACATCGTATCACATGTCATCATATCACTGGGCATGGTATCACTGGACATCGTATCACAGGCATCGTATCACAGGGCATCGTATCACAGGGCATCGTATGACTGGGCATCATATCACTAGGCATCGTATCACTGGGCATCGTATCACTGAGCATCATATCACTGGGTATCGTATCACTGGGTATCATATCACTGGGCTTCGTATCACTGAGCGTCGCATCACTGGGCATCGTATCACTGCGCATCATATCACAGGGCATCGTATCTCTGAGCAGCGTATCACAAGGCATCGTATCATTGGACATCGTATCACAGGGCATCGTATCACTCGGCATCGTATCACAGGGCATCGTATCACTGGACATCGTATCACAGGGCATCGTATCACTGTGCATCGTATCACAGGGCATCGTATCACTGGGCATCGTATCACAGGGCATCGTATCACTGGGCATCATATCACAGAGCATCGTATCACAGAGCATTGTATCACTGGGCATCGTATCACAGGGCATCGTATCACTGGGCATCATATCACAGAGCATTGTATCACAGAGCATTGTATCACTGGGCATCGTATCACTGCGCATCGTATCACAGGGCATCGTATCACTGGACATCGTATCACAGAGCATCTTATCACTGGCCACCGTACCACAGAGCATCGTATCACTGGGCATTGTATCACTGAGCATGGTATCACTGAGAATCGTATCACAGGGCACCATATCACTGGGCATCATATCACAGGGCATCGTATCACTGAACATCATATCACTGGACATTGTATCACAGAGCATCGTATTACAGGGCACCGTATCACTGGGCATCGTATCACTGGGAATCGTTTCACAGGGCATCGTATCATGGAGCATCGTATTACAGAGCATCGTGTCACTGGGCATCGTATCACTGCGCATCAATTCACAGGGCATCGTATCACTGAGCATTGTATCACATAGCATCGTATCACAGAGCATCATATCATTGGGCACCGTGTCACAGGGCATCGTATCACAGAGCATCGTATCACAGGGCATCGTATCACTGGGCATCGTATTACAGAGCATCGTATCACAGAGCATCGCATCACAGGGCATCGTATCACAGCGCATCGTATCACTGGGCATCGTATCACTGCGCATCGTATCACAGGGCATTGTGTCACTGAGAATCATCTCACAGGGCATCGTATCATTGAGCATCATATCACATGGCATCGTATCACAGAGCATCGTATCACTGGGCATCATATCACAGGGCATAATATCACTGTGCATCGTATCACTGGGCATCATATCACAGAACATTGTATCAGAGAGCATCGTATCACTGGGCATCGTATCACAGCGCATCATATCACTGGGCAGCATATCACAGAGCATTGTATCACAGAGCATTGTATCACTGGGCATCGTATCACTGCGCATCGTATCACAGGGCATCGTATCACTGGACATCGTATCACAGAGCATCTTATCACTGGCCACCGTACCACAGAGCATCGTATCACTGGGCATTGTATCACTGAGCATGGTATCTCTGAGAATCGTATCACAGGGCACCGTATCACATGGCATCATATCACAGGGCATCGTATCACTGGACATCGTATCACTGGGCATCATATCACAGAGCATCGTATTACAGGGCACCGTATCACTGGGCATCGTATCACTGGGAATTGTTACACAGGGCATCGTATCATCGAGCATCGTATTACAGGACATCGTATAACCGGGCATCGTTTAACTGGGCATTGTTTCACAGTGCATCGTATCACGGAGCATCGTATCACAGAGCATCGTGTCACTGGGCATCGCATCACTGTGCATCATTTCACAGGGCATCGTAACACAGGGCATTGTATCACAGCGCATCGTATCACAGAGCATCATATCATTGGGCACCGTATCACAGGGCATCGTATCACAGAGCATCATATCACAGGGCATCGTATCACTGGGCATCGTATCACAGAGCATCGTAACACAGAGCATCATATCACAGGGCATCGTATCACAGCACATCGCATCACTGGGCATCGTAGCACTGAGCATCGTTTCACTCTGCATCGTATCACAGGACATCGTATCACTGAGCATCGTTTCATTCTGCATCATATCACAGGGCATCGTATCACTGGGCATCGTAGCACTGAGCATCGTTTCACTCTGCATCGTATCACAGGGCATCGTATCACTGAGCATCATATCACAAGGCATCGCATCACTGGACATCGTATCACATGGCATCATATCACTGGGCATCGTATCACTGGACATCGTATCACTGGGCATCATATCACAGAGCATCGTATTACAGGGCACCATATCACTGGGCATCGCATCACTTGGAATCGATACACAGGGCATCGTATCATGGAGCATCGTATTACAGGACATCGTATCACCGGGCATCGTTTAACTGGGCATTGTTTCACAGTGCATCGTATCACGGAGCATCGTATCACAGAGCATCGTGTCACTGGGCATCGTATCACTGTGCATCATTTCACAGGGCATCGTATCACTGAGCATTGTATCACATAGCATCGTATCACAGAGCATCATATCATTGGGCACCGTATCACAGGGCATCGTATCACAGAGCATCGTATCACAGGGCATCGTATCACTGGGCATCGTATCACAGAGCATCATATCACTGGGCAGCATATCACAGGGCATCATATCACTGAGCATCGTATCACAAGGCATCGCATCACTGGATATCGTACCACTGGACATCGTATCACATGGCATCATATCACTGGGCATCGTATCACAGGGCATCGTATGACTGGGCATCATATCACTAGGCATCGCATCACTGGGCATCGTATCACTGAGCATCATATCACTGGGTATCGTATCACTGGGTATCGTATCACTAGGCTTCGTATCACTGAGCGTCGCATCACTGGGCATCGTATCACTGCGCATCATATCACAGGGCATCGTATCTCTGAGCAGCGTATCACTGGACATCGTATCACGTGGCATCGTATCACTGTGCATCGTATCACAGGGCATCGTATCACTGGGCATCGTATCACAGGGCATCGTATCACTGGGCATCATATCACAGAGCATCGTATCACAGAGCATTGTATCACTGGGCATCGTATCACAGGGCATCGTATCACTGGGCATCATATCACAGAGCATCGTATCACAGAGCATTGTATCACTGGGCATCGTATCACTGCGCATCGTATCACTGGACATCGTATCACTGGACATCGTATCACAGAGCATCTTATCACTGGCCACCGTACCACAGAGCATCGTATCACTGGGCATTGTATCACTGAGCATGGTATCACTGAGAATCGTATCACAGGGCACCGTATCACTGGGCATCATATCACAGGGCATCGTATCACTGGACATCATATCACTGGACATCGTATCTCAGAGCATCGTATTACAGGGCACCGTATCACTGGGCATCGTATCACTGGGAATTGTTTCACAGGGCATCGTATCATGGAGCATCGTATTACAGAGCATCGTGTCACTGGGGATCGTATTACTGCGCATCATTTCACAGGGCATCGTATCACTGAGCATTGTATTACATAGCATCGTATCACAGAGCATTATATCATTGGGCACCGTATCACAGGGCATCGTATCACAGAGCATCGTATTACAGAGCATCGTATCACAGAGCATCATATCACAGGGCATCGTATCACAGCGCATCGTATCACTGGGCATCGTATCAATGCACATCGGATCACAGGGCATTGTGTCACTGAGAATCATATCACAGGGCATCGTATCATTGAGCATCATATCACATGGCATCGTATCACAGAGCATCGTATCACTGGGCATCATATCACAGGGCATAGTATCACTGTGCATCGTATCACTGGGCATCATATCACAGAACATTGTATCACAGAGCATCGTATCACTGGGCATCATATCATTGAGCATCATATCACTAGGCATCGTATCACTGGGCATCGTATCACTGAGCATCATATCACTGGGTATCGTATCACTGGGTATCATATCACTGGGCTTCGTATCACTGAGCGTCGCATCACTGGGCATCGTATCACTGCGCATCATATCACAGGGCATCGTATCTCTGAGCAGCGTATCACAAGGCATCGTATCATTGGACATCGTATCACAGGGCATCGTATCACTCGGCATCGTATCACAGGGCATCGTATCACTGGACATCGTATCACAGGGCATCGTATCACTGTGCATCGTATCACAGGGCATCGTATCACTGGGCATCGTATCACAGGGCATCGTATCACTGGGCATCATATCACAGAGCATCGTATCACAGAGCATTGTATCACTGGGCATCGTATCACAGGGCATCGTATCACTGGGCATCATATCACAGAGCATTGTATCACAGAGCATTGTATCACTGGGCATCGTATCACTGCGCATCGTATCACAGGGCATCGTATCACTGGACATCGTATCACAGAGCATCTTATCACTGGCCACCGTACCACAGAGCATCGTATCACTGGGCATTGTATCACTGAGCATGGTATCACTGAGAATCGTATCACAGGGCACCATATCACTGGGCATCATATCACAGGGCATCGTATCACTGAACATCATATCACTGGACATTGTATCACAGAGCATCGTATTACAGGGCACCGTATCACTGGGCATCGTATCACTGGGAATCGTTTCACAGGGCATCGTATCATGGAGCATCGTATTACAGAGCATCGTGTCACTGGGCATCGTATCACTGCGCATCAATTCACAGGGCATCGTATCACTGAGCATTGTATCACATAGCATCGTATCACAGAGCATCATATCATTGGGCACCGTGTCACAGGGCATCGTATCACAGAGCATCGTATCACAGGGCATCGTATCACTGGGCATCGTATTACAGAGCATCGTATCACAGAGCATCGCATCACAGGGCATCGTATCACAGCGCATCGTATCACTGGGCATCGTATCACTGCGCATCGTATCACAGGGCATTGTGTCACTGAGAATCATCTCACAGGGCATCGTATCATTGAGCATCATATCACATGGCATCGTATCACAGAGCATCGTATCACTGGGCATCATATCACAGGGCATAATATCACTGTGCATCGTATCACTGGGCATCATATCACAGAACATTGTATCAGAGAGCATCGTATCACTGGGCATCGTATCACAGCGCATCATATCACTGGGCAGCATATCACAGAGCATTGTATCACAGAGCATTGTATCACTGGGCATCGTATCACTGCGCATCGTATCACAGGGCATCGTATCACTGGACATCGTATCACAGAGCATCTTATCACTGGCCACCGTACCACAGAGCATCGTATCACTGGGCATTGTATCACTGAGCATGGTATCTCTGAGAATCGTATCACAGGGCACCGTATCACATGGCATCATATCACAGGGCATCGTATCACTGGACATCGTATCACTGGGCATCATATCACAGAGCATCGTATTACAGGGCACCGTATCACTGGGCATCGTATCACTGGGAATTGTTACACAGGGCATCGTATCATCGAGCATCGTATTACAGGACATCGTATAACCGGGCATCGTTTAACTGGGCATTGTTTCACAGTGCATCGTATCACGGAGCATCGTATCACAGAGCATCGTGTCACTGGGCATCGCATCACTGTGCATCATTTCACAGGGCATCGTAACACAGGGCATTGTATCACAGCGCATCGTATCACAGAGCATCATATCATTGGGCACCGTATCACAGGGCATCGTATCACAGAGCATCATATCACAGGGCATCGTATCACTGGGCATCGTATCACAGAGCATCGTAACACAGAGCATCATATCACAGGGCATCGTATCACAGCACATCGCATCACTGGGCATCGTAGCACTGAGCATCGTTTCACTCTGCATCGTATCACAGGACATCGTATCACTGAGCATCGTTTCATTCTGCATCATATCACAGGGCATCGTATCACTGGGCATCGTAGCACTGAGCATCGTTTCACTCTGCATCGTATCACAGGGCATCGTATCACTGAGCATCATATCACAAGGCATCGCATCACTGGACATCGTATCACATGGCATCATATCACTGGGCATCGTATCACTGGACATCGTATCACTGGGCATCATATCACAGAGCATCGTATTACAGGGCACCATATCACTGGGCATCGCATCACTTGGAATCGATACACAGGGCATCGTATCATGGAGCATCGTATTACAGGACATCGTATCACCGGGCATCGTTTAACTGGGCATTGTTTCACAGTGCATCGTATCACGGAGCATCGTATCACAGAGCATCGTGTCACTGGGCATCGTATCACTGTGCATCATTTCACAGGGCATCGTATCACTGAGCATTGTATCACATAGCATCGTATCACAGAGCATCATATCATTGGGCACCGTATCACAGGGCATCGTATCACAGAGCATCGTATCACAGGGCATCGTATCACTGGGCATCGTATCACAGAGCATCATATCACTGGGCAGCATATCACAGGGCATCATATCACTGAGCATCGTATCACAAGGCATCGCATCACTGGATATCGTACCACTGGACATCGTATCACATGGCATCATATCACTGGGCATCGTATCACAGGGCATCGTATGACTGGGCATCATATCACTAGGCATCGCATCACTGGGCATCGTATCACTGAGCATCATATCACTGGGTATCGTATCACTGGGTATCGTATCACTAGGCTTCGTATCACTGAGCGTCGCATCACTGGGCATCGTATCACTGCGCATCATATCACAGGGCATCGTATCTCTGAGCAGCGTATCACTGGACATCGTATCACGTGGCATCGTATCACTGTGCATCGTATCACAGGGCATCGTATCACTGGGCATCGTATCACAGGGCATCGTATCACTGGGCATCATATCACAGAGCATCGTATCACAGAGCATTGTATCACTGGGCATCGTATCACAGGGCATCGTATCACTGGGCATCATATCACAGAGCATCGTATCACAGAGCATTGTATCACTGGGCATCGTATCACTGCGCATCGTATCACTGGACATCGTATCACTGGACATCGTATCACAGAGCATCTTATCACTGGCCACCGTACCACAGAGCATCGTATCACTGGGCATTGTATCACTGAGCATGGTATCACTGAGAATCGTATCACAGGGCACCGTATCACTGGGCATCATATCACAGGGCATCGTATCACTGGACATCATATCACTGGACATCGTATCTCAGAGCATCGTATTACAGGGCACCGTATCACTGGGCATCGTATCACTGGGAATTGTTTCACAGGGCATCGTATCATGGAGCATCGTATTACAGAGCATCGTGTCACTGGGGATCGTATTACTGCGCATCATTTCACAGGGCATCGTATCACTGAGCATTGTATTACATAGCATCGTATCACAGAGCATTATATCATTGGGCACCGTATCACAGGGCATCGTATCACAGAGCATCGTATTACAGAGCATCGTATCACAGAGCATCATATCACAGGGCATCGTATCACAGCGCATCGTATCACTGGGCATCGTATCAATGCACATCGGATCACAGGGCATTGTGTCACTGAGAATCATATCACAGGGCATCGTATCATTGAGCATCATATCACATGGCATCGTATCACATGGCATCGTATCACAGAGCATCGTATCACTGGGCATAGTATCACTGTGCATCGTATCACTGGGCATCATATCACAGAACATTGTATCACAGAGCATCGTATCACTGGGCATCATATCATTGAGCATCATATCACAGGGCATCGTATCACTGAGCATCGTATCACTGAGCATCATTTCACTCTGCATCTTATCACTGGGCATCTTATCACTGGGCAACGTATCAATGAGGATCGTATCACAGGACATCGTATCACTGATCATCGTTTCACTCTGCATTGTATCACTGGCATCGTATCAGTGAGCATCGTATCAATCTGCATCATATCACAGGGCATCGTATGACTGGGCATCGTATCACTAGGCATCGTATCACAGAGCATCGTATCACTGAGCATCATATCACTGGGTATCGTATCACTGGGTATCATATCACTGGGCTTCGTATCACTGAGCGACGCATCACTGGGCATCGTATCACTGCGCATCATATCACAGGGCATCGTATCTCTGAGCAGCGTATCACAAGGCATCGTATCATTGGACATCGTATCACAGGGCATCGTATCACTCGGCATCGTATCACAGGGCATCGTATCACTGGACATCGTATCACAGGGCATCGTATCACTGTGCATCGTATCACAGGGCATCGTATCACTGGGCATCGTATCACAGGGCATCGTATCACTGGGCATCATATCACAGAGCATCGTATCACAGAGCATTGTATCACTGGGCATCGTATCACAGGGCATCGTATCACTGGGCATCATATCACAGAGCATCGTATCACAGAGCATTGTATCACTGGGCATCGTATCACTGCGCATCGTATCACTGGACATCGTATCACTGGACATCGTATCACAGAGCATCTTATCACTGGCCACCGTACCACAGAGCATCGTATCACTGGGCATTGTATCACTGAGCATCGTATCACTGGGAATCGTATCAATGCGCATCGTATCACTGGGCATCATATCACAGAGCATCGTATCACAGAGCATCATATCACAGAGCATCGTATCACAGGGCATCGTATCACAGCGCATCGTATCACTGGGCATCGTATCAATGCGCATCGTATCACAGGGCATTGTGTCACTGAGAATCATATCACAGGGCATCGTATCATTGAGCATCATATCACTGGACATCGTATCACAGAGCATCGTATTACAGGGCACCGTATCACTGGGCATCGTATCACTGGGAATCGTTTCACAGGGCATCGTATCATGGAGCATCGTATTACAGAGCATCGTGTCACTGGGCATCGTATCACTGCGCATCATTTCACAGGGCATCGTATCACTGAGCATTGTATCACATAGCATCGTATCACAGAGCATCATATCATTGGGCACCGTATCACAGGGCATCGTATCACAGAGCATCGTATCACAGGGCATCGTATCACTGGGCATCGTATTACAGAGCATCGTATCACAGAGCATCGTATCACAGGGCATCGTATCACAGCGCATCGTATCACTGGGCATCGTATCAATGCGCATCATATCACAGGGCATTGTGTCACTGAGAATCATATCACAGGGCATCGTATCATTGAGCATCATATCACATGGCATCGTATCACAGAGCATCGTATCACTGGGCATCATATCACAGGGCATAGTATCACTGTGCATCGTATCACTGGGCATCATATCACAGAACATTGTATCACAGAGCATCATATCACTGGGCATCGTATCACAGCGCATCATATCACTGGGCAGCATATCACAGGGCATCGTATCACTGGGCATCGTAGCACTGAGCATCGTTTCACTCTGCATCGTATCACAGGACATCGTATCACTGAGCATCGTTTCATTCTGCATCATATCACAGGGCATCGTATCACTGGGCATCGTAGCACTGAGCATCGTTTCACTCTGCATCGTATCACAGGGCATCGTATCACTGAGCATCGTATCACAAGGCATCGCATCACTGGACATCGTATCACATGGCATCATATCACATGGCATCGTATCACTGGACATCGTATCACTGGGCATCATATCACAGAGCATCGTATTACAGGGCACCATATCACTGGGCATCGCATCACTGGGAATCGTTACACAGGGCATCGTATCATGGAGCATCGTATTACAGGACATCGTATCACCGGGCATCGTTTAACTGGGCATTGTTTCACAGTGCATCGTATCACGGAGCATCGTATCACAGAGCATCGTGTCACTGGGCATCGTATCACTGTGCATCATTTCACAGGGCATCGTATCACTGAGCATTGTATCACATAGCATCGTATCACAGAGCATCATATCATTGGGCACCGTATCACAGGGCATCGTATCACAGAGCATCGTATCACAGGGCATCGTATCACTGGGCATCGTATCACAGAGCATCGTATCACAGGGCATCGTATCACAGGGCATCGTATCACAGCGCATCGTATCACTGGGCATCGTATCAATGCGCATCGGATCACAGGGCATTGTGTCACTGAGAATCATATCACAGGGCATCGTTTCATTGAGCATCATATCACATGGCATCGTATCACAGAGCATCGTATCACTGGGCATCATATCACAGGGCATAGTATCACTGTGCATCGTATCACTGGGCATCATATCACAGAACATCGTATCACAGAGCATTGTATCACTGGGCATCATATCATTGAGCATCATATCACAGGGCATCGCATCACAGCGCATCATATCACTGGGCAGCATATCACAGGGCATCGTATCACTGAGCATCGTATCACAAGGCATCGCATCACTGGACATCGTATCACTGGACATCGTATCACATGGCATCATATCACTGGGCATCGTATCACAGGGCATCGTATGACTGGGCATCATATCACGAGGCATCGCATCACTGGGCATCGTATCACTGAGCATCATATCACTGTGCATCGTATCACTGGGTATCGTATCACTGGGCTTCATATCACAGAGCGTCGCATCACTGGGCATCGTATCACTGCGCATCATATCACAGGGCATCGTATCTCTGAGCAGCGTATCACAAGGCATCGTATCATTGGACATCGTATCACAGGGCATCGTATCACTGGGCATCGTATCACAGGGCATCGTATCACTGTGCATCATATCACAGGGCATCGTATCACTGGGCATGGTATCACAGGGCATCATATCACTGGGCATCATATCACAGAGCATCGTATCACAGAGCATTGTATCACTGGGCATCGTATCACAGGGCATCGTATCACTGGGCATCATATCACAGAGCATCGTATCACAGAGCATTGTATCACTGGGCATCGTATCACTGAGAATCGTATCACAGAGCATCGTATCACAGGGCATCGTATCACAGGGCATCGTATCACAGCGCATCGTATCACTGGGCATCGTATCAATGCGCATCGGATCACAGGGCATTGTGTCACTGAGAATCATATCACCGGGCATCGTTTCATTGAGCATCATATCACATGGCATCGTATCACAGAGCATCGTATCACTGGGCATCATATCACAGGGCATAGTATCACTGTGCATCGTATCACTGGGCATCATATCACAGAACATCGTATCACAGAGCATTGTATCACTGGGCATCATATCATTGAGCATCATATCACAGGGCATCGCATCACAGCGCATCATATCACTGGGCAGCATATCACAGGGCATCGTATCACTGAGCATCGTATCACAAGGCATCGCATCACTGGACATCGTATCACTGGACATCGTATCACATGGCATCATATCACTGGGCATCGTATCACAGGGCATCGTATGACTGGGCATCATATCACGAGGCATCGCATCACTGGGCATCGTATCACTGAGCATCATATCACTGTGCATCGTATCACTGGGTATCGTATCACTGGGCTTCATATCACTGAGCGTCGCATCACTGGGCATCGTATCACTGCGCATCATATCACAGGGCATCGTATCTCTGAGCAGCGTATCACAAGGCATCGTATCATTGGACATCGTATCACAGGGCATCGTATCACTGGGCATCGTTTCACAGGGCATCGTATCACTGTGCATCATATCACAGGGCATCGTATCACTGGGCATCGTATCACAGGGCATCATATCACTGGGCATCATATCACAGAGCATCGTATCACAGAGCATTGTATCACTGGGCATCGTATCACAGGGCATCGTATCACTGGGCATCATATCACAGAGCATCGTATCACAGAGCATTGTATCACTGGGCATCGTATCACTGCGCATCGTATCACAGGGCATCGTATCACTGGACATCGTATCACAGAGCATCTTTTCACTGGCCACCGTACCACAGAGCATCGTATCACTGGGTATTGTATCACTGAGCATGGTATCACTGAGAATCGTATCACAGGGCACCGTATCACTGGGCATCATATCACAGGGCATCGTATCACTGGACATCATATCACTGGACATCGTATCACAGAGCATCATATTACAGGGCACCGTATCACTGGGCATTGTATCACATAGCATCGTATCTCAGAGCATCATATCACTGGGAATCGTTTCACAGGGCATCGTATCATGGAGCATCGTATTACAGAGCATCGTGTCACTGGGCATCGTATCACTGCGCATCATTTCACAGGGCATCGTATCACTGAGCATTGTATCACATAGCATCGTATCACAGAGCATCATATCATTGGGCACCGTATCACAGGGCATCGTATCACAGAGCATCGTATCACAGGGCATCGTATCACTGGGCATCGTATTACAGAGCATCGTATCACAGAGCATCGTATCATAGGGCATCGTATCACAGCGCATCATATCACTGGGCATCGTATCAATGCGCATCGTATCACAGGGCATTGTGTCACTGAGAATCATATCACAGGGCATCGTATCATTGAGCATCATATCACATGGCATCATATCACAGAGCATCGTATCACTGGGCATCATATCACAGAACATTGTATCACAGAGCATCGTATCACTGGGCATCGTATCACAGCGCATCATATCACTGGGCAGCATATCACAGGGTATTGTATCACTGGGCATCGTAGCACTGAGCATCGTTTCACTCTGCATCGTATCACAGGACATCGTATCACTGAGCATCGTTTCATTCTGCATCATATCACAGGGCATCGTATCACTGGGCATCGTAGCACTGAGCATCGTTTCACTCTGCATCGTATCACAGGGCATCGTATCACTGAGCATCGTATCACAAGGCATCGCATCACTGGACATCGTATCACATGGCATCATATCACTGGGCATCGTATCACTGGACATCGTATCACTGGGCATCATATCACAGAGCATCGTATTACAGGGCACCGTATCACTGGGCATCGCATCACTGGGAATCGTTACACAGGGCATCGTATCATGGAGCATCGTATTACAGGACATCGTATCACCGGGCATCCTTTAACTTAGCATTGTTTCACAGTGCATCGTATCACGGAGCATTGTATTACAGAGCATCGTGTCACTGGGCATCGTATCACTGCGCATTATTTCACAGGGCATCGTATCACTGAGCATTGTATCACATAGCATCGTATCACAGAGCATCATATCATTGGGCACCGTATCACAGGGCATCGTATCACAGAGCATCGTATCACAGGGCAACGTATCACTGGGCATCGTATTACAGAGCATCGTATCACAGAGCATCATATCACCGGGCATCGTATCACAGCGCATCGTATCACTGGGCATCGTATCAATGCGCATCGGATCACAGGGCATTGTGTCACTGAGAATCATATCACAGGGCATCGTATCATTGAGCATCATATCACATGGCATCGTATCACAGAGCATCGCATCACTGGGCATCATATCACAGGGCATAGTATCACTGTGCATCGTATCACTGGGCATCATATCACAGAACATTGTATCACAGAGCATCGTATCACTGGGCATCATATCATTGAGCATCATATCACAGGGCATCGTATCACAGCGCATCATATCACTGGGCAGCATATCACAGGGCATTGTATCATTGGGCATCGTAGCACTCTGCATTGTATCACTGAGCATCGTATCACTGAGCATCATTTCACTCTGCATCTTATCACTGGGCATCGTCTCACTCTGCATCTTATCACTGGGCATCGTATCACTGAGGATCGTATCACAGGACATCGTATCACTGATCATCGTTTCACTCTGCATTGTATCACTGGCATCGTATCAGTGAGCATCGTATCAATCTGCATCATATCACAGGGCATCGTATCACTGAGCATCGTATCACAAGGCATCGCATCACTGGACATCGTATCACTGGACATCGTATCACATGGCATCATATCACTGGGCATCGTATCACTGGACATCGTATCACAGGCATCGTATCACAGGGCATCGTATCACAGGGCATCGTATGACTGGGCATCATATCACTAGGCATCGCATCACTGGGCATCGTATCATTGGACATCGTATCACAGGGCATCGTATCACTGGGCATCGTATCACAGGGCATCGTATCACTGGACATCGTATCACAGGGCATCGTATCACTGTGCATCGTATCACAGGGCATCATATCACTGGGCATCGTATCACAGGGCATCGTATCACTGGGCACCATATCACAGAGCATCGTATCACAGAGCATTGTGTCACTGGGCATCGTATCACAGGGCATCGTATCACTGGGCATCATATCACAGAGCATCGTATCACAGAGCATTGTATCACTGGGCATCGTATCACTGCGCATCGTATCACTGGGCATCATATCACAGAACATTGTATCACAGAGCATCGTATCACTGGGCATCGTATCACAGCGCATCATATCACTGGGCAGCATATCACAGGGCATCATATCACTGGGCATCGTAGCACTGAGCATCGTTTCACTCTGCATCGTATCACAGGACATCGTATCACTGCGCATCATTTCACAGGGCATCGTATCACTGAGCATCGTATCACTGGGCATCGTAGCACTGAGCATCGTTTCACTCTGCATCGTATCACAGGGCATCGTATCACAGAGCATCGTATCACTGGGCATCGTATCACAGAGCATCGTATCACAGCGCATCGTATCACAGGGCATCGTATCACAGCGCATCGTATCACTGGGCATCGTATCAATGCGCATCGTATCACAGGGCATTGTGTCACTGAGAATCATATCACAGGGCATCGTATCATTGAGCATCGTATCACTGGGCATCATATCACAGGGCATAGTATCACTGTGCATCGTATCACTGGGCATCATATCACAGAACATTGTATCACAGAGCATCGTATCACTGGGCATCATATCACAGGGCATAGTATCACTGTGCATCGTATCACTGGGCATCATATCACAGAACATTGTATCACAGAGCATCATATCACTGGGCATCGTATCACAGCGCATCATATCACTGGGCAGCATATCACAGGGCATCGTATCACTGGGCATCGTAGCACTGAGCATCGTTTCACTCTGCATCGTATCACAGGACATCGTATCACTGAGCATCGTTTCATTCTGCATCATATCACAGGGCATCGTATCACTGGGCATCGTAGCACTGAGCATCGTTTCACTCTGCATCGTATCACAGGGCATCGTATCACTGAGCATCGTATCACAAGGCATCGCATCACTGGACATCGTATCACATGGCATCATATCACATGGCATCGTATCACTGGACATCGTATCACTGGGCATCATATCACAGAGCATCGTATTACAGGGCACCATATCACTGGGCATCGCATCACTGGGAATCGTTACACAGGGCATCGTATCATGGAGCATCGTATTACAGGACATCGTATCACCGGGCATCGTTTAACTGGGCATTGTTTCACAGTGCATCGTATCACGGAGCATCGTATCACAGAGCATCGTGTCACTGGGCATCGTATCACTGTGCATCATTTCACAGGGCATCGTATCACTGAGCATTGTATCACATAGCATCGTATCACAGAGCATCATATCATTGGGCACCGTATCACAGGGCATCGTATCACAGAGCATCGTATCACAGGGCATCGTATCACTGGGCATCGTATCACAGAGCATCGTATCACAGGGCATCGTATCACAGGGCATCGTATCACAGCGCATCGTATCACTGGGCATCGTATCAATGCGCATCGGATCACAGGGCATTGTGTCACTGAGAATCATATCACAGGGCATCGTTTCATTGAGCATCATATCACATGGCATCGTATCACAGAGCATCGTATCACTGGGCATCATATCACAGGGCATAGTATCACTGTGCATCGTATCACTGGGCATCATATCACAGAACATCGTATCACAGAGCATTGTATCACTGGGCATCATATCATTGAGCATCATATCACAGGGCATCGCATCACAGCGCATCATATCACTGGGCAGCATATCACAGGGCATCGTATCACTGAGCATCGTATCACAAGGCATCGCATCACTGGACATCGTATCACTGGACATCGTATCACATGGCATCATATCACTGGGCATCGTATCACAGGGCATCGTATGACTGGGCATCATATCACGAGGCATCGCATCACTGGGCATCGTATCACTGAGCATCATATCACTGTGCATCGTATCACTGGGTATCGTATCACTGGGCTTCATATCACAGAGCGTCGCATCACTGGGCATCGTATCACTGCGCATCATATCACAGGGCATCGTATCTCTGAGCAGCGTATCACAAGGCATCGTATCATTGGACATCGTATCACAGGGCATCGTATCACTGGGCATCGTATCACAGGGCATCGTATCACTGTGCATCATATCACAGGGCATCGTATCACTGGGCATGGTATCACAGGGCATCATATCACTGGGCATCATATCACAGAGCATCGTATCACAGAGCATTGTATCACTGGGCATCGTATCACAGGGCATCGTATCACTGGGCATCATATCACAGAGCATCGTATCACAGAGCATTGTATCACTGGGCATCGTATCACTGAGAATCGTATCACAGAGCATCGTATCACAGGGCATCGTATCACAGGGCATCGTATCACAGCGCATCGTATCACTGGGCATCGTATCAATGCGCATCGGATCACAGGGCATTGTGTCACTGAGAATCATATCACCGGGCATCGTTTCATTGAGCATCATATCACATGGCATCGTATCACAGAGCATCGTATCACTGGGCATCATATCACAGGGCATAGTATCACTGTGCATCGTATCACTGGGCATCATATCACAGAACATCGTATCACAGAGCATTGTATCACTGGGCATCATATCATTGAGCATCATATCACAGGGCATCGCATCACAGCGCATCATATCACTGGGCAGCATATCACAGGGCATCGTATCACTGAGCATCGTATCACAAGGCATCGCATCACTGGACATCGTATCACTGGACATCGTATCACATGGCATCATATCACTGGGCATCGTATCACAGGGCATCGTATGACTGGGCATCATATCACGAGGCATCGCATCACTGGGCATCGTATCACTGAGCATCATATCACTGTGCATCGTATCACTGGGTATCGTATCACTGGGCTTCATATCACTGAGCGTCGCATCACTGGGCATCGTATCACTGCGCATCATATCACAGGGCATCGTATCTCTGAGCAGCGTATCACAAGGCATCGTATCATTGGACATCGTATCACAGGGCATCGTATCACTGGGCATCGTTTCACAGGGCATCGTATCACTGTGCATCATATCACAGGGCATCGTATCACTGGGCATCGTATCACAGGGCATCATATCACTGGGCATCATATCACAGAGCATCGTATCACAGAGCATTGTATCACTGGGCATCGTATCACAGGGCATCGTATCACTGGGCATCATATCACAGAGCATCGTATCACAGAGCATTGTATCACTGGGCATCGTATCACTGCGCATCGTATCACAGGGCATCGTATCACTGGACATCGTATCACAGAGCATCTTTTCACTGGCCACCGTACCACAGAGCATCGTATCACTGGGTATTGTATCACTGAGCATGGTATCACTGAGAATCGTATCACAGGGCACCGTATCACTGGGCATCATATCACAGGGCATCGTATCACTGGACATCATATCACTGGACATCGTATCACAGAGCATCATATTACAGGGCACCGTATCACTGGGCATTGTATCACATAGCATCGTATCTCAGAGCATCATATCACTGGGAATCGTTTCACAGGGCATCGTATCATGGAGCATCGTATTACAGAGCATCGTGTCACTGGGCATCGTATCACTGCGCATCATTTCACAGGGCATCGTATCACTGAGCATTGTATCACATAGCATCGTATCACAGAGCATCATATCATTGGGCACCGTATCACAGGGCATCGTATCACAGAGCATCGTATCACAGGGCATCGTATCACTGGGCATCGTATTACAGAGCATCGTATCACAGAGCATCGTATCATAGGGCATCGTATCACAGCGCATCATATCACTGGGCATCGTATCAATGCGCATCGTATCACAGGGCATTGTGTCACTGAGAATCATATCACAGGGCATCGTATCATTGAGCATCATATCACATGGCATCATATCACAGAGCATCGTATCACTGGGCATCATATCACAGAACATTGTATCACAGAGCATCGTATCACTGGGCATCGTATCACAGCGCATCATATCACTGGGCAGCATATCACAGGGTATTGTATCACTGGGCATCGTAGCACTGAGCATCGTTTCACTCTGCATCGTATCACAGGACATCGTATCACTGAGCATCGTTTCATTCTGCATCATATCACAGGGCATCGTATCACTGGGCATCGTAGCACTGAGCATCGTTTCACTCTGCATCGTATCACAGGGCATCGTATCACTGAGCATCGTATCACAAGGCATCGCATCACTGGACATCGTATCACATGGCATCATATCACTGGGCATCGTATCACTGGACATCGTATCACTGGGCATCATATCACAGAGCATCGTATTACAGGGCACCGTATCACTGGGCATCGCATCACTGGGAATCGTTACACAGGGCATCGTATCATGGAGCATCGTATTACAGGACATCGTATCACCGGGCATCCTTTAACTTAGCATTGTTTCACAGTGCATCGTATCACGGAGCATTGTATTACAGAGCATCGTGTCACTGGGCATCGTATCACTGCGCATTATTTCACAGGGCATCGTATCACTGAGCATTGTATCACATAGCATCGTATCACAGAGCATCATATCATTGGGCACCGTATCACAGGGCATCGTATCACAGAGCATCGTATCACAGGGCAACGTATCACTGGGCATCGTATTACAGAGCATCGTATCACAGAGCATCATATCACCGGGCATCGTATCACAGCGCATCGTATCACTGGGCATCGTATCAATGCGCATCGGATCACAGGGCATTGTGTCACTGAGAATCATATCACAGGGCATCGTATCATTGAGCATCATATCACATGGCATCGTATCACAGAGCATCGCATCACTGGGCATCATATCACAGGGCATAGTATCACTGTGCATCGTATCACTGGGCATCATATCACAGAACATTGTATCACAGAGCATCGTATCACTGGGCATCATATCATTGAGCATCATATCACAGGGCATCGTATCACAGCGCATCATATCACTGGGCAGCATATCACAGGGCATTGTATCATTGGGCATCGTAGCACTCTGCATTGTATCACTGAGCATCGTATCACTGAGCATCATTTCACTCTGCATCTTATCACTGGGCATCGTCTCACTCTGCATCTTATCACTGGGCATCGTATCACTGAGGATCGTATCACAGGACATCGTATCACTGATCATCGTTTCACTCTGCATTGTATCACTGGCATCGTATCAGTGAGCATCGTATCAATCTGCATCATATCACAGGGCATCGTATCACTGAGCATCGTATCACAAGGCATCGCATCACTGGACATCGTATCACTGGACATCGTATCACATGGCATCATATCACTGGGCATCGTATCACTGGACATCGTATCACAGGCATCGTATCACAGGGCATCGTATCACAGGGCATCGTATGACTGGGCATCATATCACTAGGCATCGCATCACTGGGCATCGTATCATTGGACATCGTATCACAGGGCATCGTATCACTGGGCATCGTATCACAGGGCATCGTATCACTGGACATCGTATCACAGGGCATCGTATCACTGTGCATCGTATCACAGGGCATCATATCACTGGGCATCGTATCACAGGGCATCGTATCACTGGGCACCATATCACAGAGCATCGTATCACAGAGCATTGTGTCACTGGGCATCGTATCACAGGGCATCGTATCACTGGGCATCATATCACAGAGCATCGTATCACAGAGCATTGTATCACTGGGCATCGTATCACTGCGCATCGTATCACTGGGCATCATATCACAGAACATTGTATCACAGAGCATCGTATCACTGGGCATCGTATCACAGCGCATCATATCACTGGGCAGCATATCACAGGGCATCATATCACTGGGCATCGTAGCACTGAGCATCGTTTCACTCTGCATCGTATCACAGGACATCGTATCACTGCGCATCATTTCACAGGGCATCGTATCACTGAGCATCGTATCACTGGGCATCGTAGCACTGAGCATCGTTTCACTCTGCATCGTATCACAGGGCATCGTATCACAGAGCATCGTATCACTGGGCATCGTATCACAGAGCATCGTATCACAGCGCATCGTATCACAGGGCATCGTATCACAGCGCATCGTATCACTGGGCATCGTATCAATGCGCATCGTATCACAGGGCATTGTGTCACTGAGAATCATATCACAGGGCATCGTATCATTGAGCATCGTATCACTGGGCATCATATCACAGGGCATAGTATCACTGTGCATCGTATCACTGGGCATCATATCACAGAACATTGTATCACAGAGCATCGTATCACTGGGCATCATATCACAGCGCATCATATCACTGGGCAGCATATCACAGGGCATCGTATCACTGGGCATCGTAGCACTGAGCATCGTTTCACTCTGCATCGTATCACAGGACATCGTATCACTGAGCATCGTTTCATTCTGCATCATATCACAGGGCATCGTATCACTGGGCATCGTAGCACTGAGCATCGTTTCACTCTGCATCGTATCACAGGGCATCGTATCGCAGAGCATCGTATCACAGGGCATCGTTTCACAGCGCATCGTATCACTGGGCATCGTATCAATGCGCATCGGATCACAGGGCATTGTGTCACTGAGAATCATATCACAGGGCATCGTATCATTGAGCATCATATCACATGGCATCGTATCACTGGACATCGTATCACTGGGCATCATATCACAGGGCATAGTATCACTCTGCATCGTATCACTGGGCATCATATCACAGAACATCGTATCACAGAGCATCGTATCACTGAGCATCATATCATTGAGCATCATATCACAGTGCATCGTATCACAGCGCATCATATCACTGGGCAACATATCACAGGGCATTGTATCATTGGGCATCGTAGCACTCTGCATTGTATCACTGAGCATCGTATCACTGAGCATCATTTCACTCTGCATCTTATCACTGGGCATCGTCTCACTCTGCATCTTATCACTGGGCATCGTATCACTGAGGATCGTATCACAGGACATCGTATCACTGATCATCGTTTCACTCTGCATTGTATCACTGGCATCGTATCAGTGAGCATCGTATCAATCTGCATCATATCACAGGGCATCGTATCACTGAGCATCATATCACAAGGCATCGCATCACTGGACATCGTATCACTGGACATCGTATCACATGGCATCATATCACTGGGCATCGTATCACTGGACATCGTATCACAGGCATCGTATCACAGGGCATCGTATCACAGGGCATCGTATGACTGGGCTTCGTATAACTGAGCGCCGCATCACTGGGCATTGTATCACTGCGCACCATATGACAGGGCATCGTATCTCTGAGCAGCGTATCACAAGGCATCGTATCACTGTACATCGTATCACAGGGCATCGTATCACTGTGCATCGTATCACAGGGCATCGTATCACTGGGCATCGTATCACAGGGCATCGTATCACTGATCATCATTTCACTCTGCATTGTATCACTGGCATCGTATCAGTGAGCATCGTATCAATCTGCATCATATCACAGGGCATCGTATCACTGAGCATCGTATCACAAGGCATCGCATCACTGGACATCGTATCACTGGACATCGTATCACATGGCATCATATCACTGGGCATCGTATCAGTGGACATCGTATCACAGGCATCGTATCACAGGGCATCGTATCACAGGGCATCATATGACTGGGCATCATATCACTAGGCATCGCATCACTGGGCATCGTATCACTGAGCATCATATCACTGGGTATCGTATCACTGGGTATCATATTACTGGGCTTCGTATCACTGAGCGTCGCATCACGGGGCATCGTATCACTGCGCATCATATCACAGGGCATCGTATCTCTGAGCAGCGTATCACAAGGCATCGTATCATTGGACATCGTATCACAGGGTATCGTATCACTGGGCATCGTATCACAGGGCATCGTGTCACTGGACATCGTATCACAGGGCATCGTATCACTGTGCATCGTATCACAGGGCATCGTATCACTGGGCATCGTATCACAGAGCATCTTATCACTGGCCACCGTACCACAGAGCATCGTATCACTGGGCATTGTATCACTGAGCATGGTATCACTGAGAATCGTATCACAGGGCACCGTATCACTGGGCATCATATCACAGGGCATCGTATCACTGGACATCATATCACTGGACATCGTATCACAGAGCATCGTATTACAGGGCACCGTACCACTGGGCATCGTATCACTGGGAATCGTTTCACAGGGCATCGTATCATGGAGCATCGTATTACAGAGCATCGTGTCACTCGGCATCGTATCACTGCGCATCATTTCACAGGGCATCATATCACTGAGCATTGTATCACATAGCATCGTATCACAGAGCATCATATCATTGGGCGCCGTATCACAGGGCATCGTATCACAGAGCATCGTATCACTGGGCATCGTATCACTGGGCATCGTATTACAGAGCATCGTATCACAGAGCATCGTATCACAGGGCATCGTATCACAGTGCATCGTATCACTGGGCATCGTATCAATGCGCATCGTATCACAGGGCATTGTGCCACTGAGAATCATATCACAGGGCATCGTATCATTAAGCATCATATCACATGGCATCGTATCAAAGAGCATCGTATCACTGGGCATCATATCACAGGGCATAGTATCACTGGGCATCATATCACAGCGCATCATATCACTGGGCAGCATATCACAGGGCATCATATCACTGGGCATCGTAGCACTGAGCATCGTTTCACTCTGCATCGTATCACAGGACATCGTATCACTGAGCATCGTTTCATTCTGCATCATATCACAGGGCATCGTATCACTGGGCATCGTAGCACTGAGCATCGTTTCACTCTGCATCGTATCACAGGGCATCGTATCACAGAGCATCATATCACAGGGCATCGTATCACTGGGCATCGTATCACAGAGCATCGTATCACAGAGCATCGTATCACAGGGCATCGTATCACAGCGCATCGCATCACTGGGCATCGTATCAATGCGCATCGGATCACAGGGCATTGTGTCACTGAGAATCATATCACAGGGCATCGTATCATTGAGCATCATATCACATGGCATCGTATCACTGAGCATCGTATCACTGGGCATCATATCACAGGGCATAGCATCACTGTGCATCGTATCACTGGGCATCATATCACAGAACATCGTATCACCGAGCATCGTATCACTGGGCATCATATCATTGAGCATCATATCACAGTGCATCGTATCACAGCGCATCATATCACTGGGCAGCATATCACAGGGCATTGTATCATTGGGCATCGTAGCACTCTGCATTGTATCACTGAGCATCGTATCACTGAGCATCATTTCACTCTGCATCTTATCACTGGGCATCGTCTCACTCTGCATCTTATCACTGGGCATCGTATCACTGAGGATCGTATCACAGGACATTGTATCACTGATCATCGTTTCACTCTGCATTGTATCACTGGCATCGTATCAGTGAGCATCGTATCAATCTGCATCATATCACAGGGCATCGTATCACTGAGCATCGTATCACAAGGCATCGCATCACTGGACATCGTATCACTGGACATCGTATCACATGGCATCATATCACTGGGCATCGTATCACTGGACATCGTATCACAGGCATCGTATCACAGGGCATCGTATCACAGGGCATCGTATGACTGGGCTTCGTATAACTGAGCGTCGCATCACTGGGCATCGTATCACTGCGCATCATATCACAGGGCATCGTATCTCTGAGCAGCGTATCACAAGGCATCGTATCATTGGACATCGTATCACAGGGCACCGTATCACTGGGCATCGTATCACAGGGCATCGTATCACTGGACATCGTATCACAGGGCATCGTATCACTGTGCATCGTATCACAGGGCATCGTATCACTGGGCATCGTATCACAGGGCATCGTATCACTGGGCATCATATCATAGAGCATCGTATCACAGAGCATTGTATCACTGGGCATCGTATCACAGGGCATCGTATCACTGGGCATCATATCACAGAGCATTGTATCACAGAGCATTGTATCACTGGGCATCGTATCACTGCGCATCGTATCACAGGGCATCGTATCACTGGACATCGTATCACAGAGCATCTTATCACTGGCCACCGTACCACAGAGCATCGTATCACTGGACATTGTATCACTGAGCATGGTATCACTGAGAATCGTATCACAGGGCACCTTATCACTGGGCATCATATCACAGGGCATCGTATCACTGGACATCATATCACTGGACATCGTATCACAGAGCATTGTATTACAGGGCACCGTATCACTGGGCATCGTATCACTGGGAATCGTTTCACAGGGCATCGTATCATGGAGCATCATATTACAGAGCATCGTGTCACTGGGCATCGTATCACTGCGCATCATTTCACAGGGCATCGTATCACTGAGCATTGTATCACATAGCATCGTATCACAGAGCATCATATCATTGGGCACCGTATCACAGGGCATCGTATCACAGAGCATCGTATCACAGGGCATCGTATCACTGGGCATCGTATTACAGAGCATCGTATCACAGAGCATCGTATCACAGGGCATCGTATCACAGCGCATCGTATCACTGGGCATTGTATCAATGCGCATCGGATCACAGGGCATTGTGTCACTGAGAATCATATCACAGGGCATCGTATCATTGAGCATCATATCACATGGCATCGTATCACAGAGCATCGTATCACTGGGCATCATATCACAGGGCATAGTATCACTGTGCATCGTATCACTGGGCATCATATCACAGAACATTGTATCACAGCGCATCATATCACTGGGCAGCATATCACAGGGCATTGTATCATTGGGCATCGTAGCACTCTGCATTGTATCACTGAGCATCGTATCACTGAGCATCATTTCACTCTGCATCTTATCACTGGGCATCGTCTCACTCTGCATCTTATCACTGGGCATCGTATCACTGAGGATCGTATCACAGGACATCGTATCACTGATCATCGTTTCACTCTGCATTGTATCACTGGCATCGTATCAGTGAGCATCGTATCAATCTGCATCATATCACAGGGCATCGCATCACTGAGCATCGTATCACAAGGCATCGCATCACAGGGCATCATATCACAGGGCATCGTATGACTGGGCATCATATCACTAGGCATCGCATCACTGGGCATCGTATCACTGAGCATCATATCACTGGGTATCGTATCACTGGGTATCGTATCACTGGGCTTCGTATCACTGAGCGTCGCATCACTGGGAATCGTATCACTGCACATCATATCACAGGGCATCGTATCACTGGGCAGCGTATCACAAGGTATCGTATCATTGGACATCGTATCACAGGGCATCGTATCACTGGGCATCGTATCACAGGGCATCGTATCACTGGACATCGTATTATGTGGCATCGTATCACTGTGCATCGTATCACAGGGCATCGTATCACTGGGCATCGTATCACAGGGCATCGTATCACTGGGCATCAAATCACAGAGCATCGTATCACAGAGCATTGTATCACTGGGCATCGTATCACAGGGCATCGTATCACTGGGCATCATATCACAGAGCATCGTATCACAGAGCATTGTATCACTGGGCATCGTATCACTGCGCATCGTATCACAGGGCATCGTATCACTGGACATCGTATCACAGAGCATCTTATCACTGGCCACCGTACCACAGAGCATCGTATCACTGGGCATTGTATCACTGAGCATGGTATCACTGAGAATCGTATCACCGGGCACCGTATCACTGGGCATCATATCACAGGGCATCGTATCACTGGACATCATATCACTGGACATCGTATCACAGAGCATTGTATTACAGGGCACCGTATCACTGGGCATCGTATCACTGGGAATCGTTTCACTGGGCATCGTATCATGGAGCATCGTATTACAGAGCATCGTGTCACTGGGCATCGTATCACTGCGCATCATTTCACAGGGCATCGTATCACTGAGCATTGTATCACATATCATCGTATCACAGAGCATCATATCATTGGGCACCGTATCACAGGGCATCGTATCACAGAGCATCGTATCACAGGGCATCGTATCACTGGGCATCGTATTACAGATGATCGTATCACAGAGCATCGTATCACAGGGCATCGTATCACAGCGCATTGTATCACTGGGCATCGTATCAATGTGCATCGTATCACAGGGCATTGTGTCACTGAGAATCATATCACAGGGCATCGTATCATTGAGCATCATATCACATGGCATCGTATCACAGAGCATCGTATCACTGGGCATCATATCACAGGGCATAGTATCACTGTGCATCGTATCACTGGGCATCATATCACAGAACATTGTATCACAGAGCATCGTATCACTGGGTATCATATCATTGAGCATCATATCACAGGGCATCGTATCACAGCGCATCATATCACTGGGCAGTATATCACACGGCATTGTATCATTGGGCATCGTAGCACTCTGCATTGTATCACTGAGCATCGTATCACTGAGCATCATTTCACTCTGCATCTTATCACTGGGCATCGTCTCACTCTGCATCTTATCACTAGGCATCGTATCACTGAGGATCGTATCACAGGACATCGTATCACTGATCATCGTTTCACTCTGCATTGTATCACTGGCATCGTATCAGTGAGCATCGTATCAATCTGCATCATATCACAGGGCATCGCATCACTGAGCATCGTATCACAAGGCACCGCATCACTGGACATCGTATCACTGGACATCGTATCACATGGCATCATATCACTGGGCATCTTATCACTGGACATCGTATCACAGGCATCGTATCACAGGGCATCGTATCACAGGGCATCGTATGACTGGCATCATATCACTAGGCATCGCATCACTGGGCATCGTATCACTGAGCTTCATATCACTGGGTCTCGTATCACTGGGTATCGTATCACTGGGCTTCGTATCACTGAGCGTCGCATCACTGGGCATCGTATCACTGCGCATCATATCACAGGGCATCGTATCTCTGAGCAGCGTATCACAAGGCATCGTATCACTGGGCATCGTTCACAGGGCATCGTATCACTGGGCATCATATCACAGAGCATCATATCACAGAGCATTGTATCACTGGGCATCGTATCACAGGGCATCGTATCACTGGGCATCATATCACAGAGCATCGTATCACAGAGCAATGTATCACTGGGCATCGTTTCACTGCGCATCGTATCACAGGGCATCGTATCACTGGACATCGTATCACAGAGCATCTTATCACTGGCCACCGTACCACAGAGCATCGTATCACTGGGCATTGTATCACTGAGCATGGTATCACTGAGAATCGTATCACAGGGCACCGTATCACTGGGCATCATATCACAGGGCATCGTATCACTGGACATCATATCACTGGACATTGTATCACAGAGCATCGTATTACAGGGCACCGTATCACTGGGCATCGTATCACTGGGAATCGTTTCACAGGGCATCGTATCATGGAGCATCATATTACAGAGCATCGTGTCACTGGGCATCGTATCACTGCGCATCATTTCACAGGGCATCGTATCACTGAGCATTGTATCACATAGCATCGTATCACGAAGCATCATATCATTGGGCACCGTATCACAGGGCATCGTATCACAGAGCATCGTATCACAGGGCATCGTATCACTGGGCATCGTATTACAGAGCATCGTATCACAGAGCATCGTATCACAGGGCATCGTATCACAGCGCATCGTATCACTGGGCATCGTATCAATGCGCATCGTATCACAGGGCATTGTGTCACTGAGAATCATATCACAGGGCATCGTATCATTGAGCATCATATCACATGGCATCGTATCACAGAGCATCGTATCACTGGGCATCATATCACAGGGCATAGTATCACTGTGCATCGTATCACTGGGCATCATATCACAGAACATTGTATCACAGAGCATCGTATCACTGGGCATCGTATCACAGCGCATCATATCACTGGGCAGCATATCACAGGGCATCGTATCACTGGGCATCGTAGCACTGAGCATCGTTTCACTCTGCATCGTATCACAGGACATCGTATCACTGAGCATCGTTTCATTCTGCATCATATCACAGGGCATCGTATCACTGGGCATCGTAGCACTGAGCATCGTTTCACTCTGCATCGTATCACAGGGCATCGTATCACTGAGCATCGTATCACAAGGCATCGCATCACTGGACATCGTATCACATGGCATCATATCACTGGGCATCGTATCACTGGACATCGTATCACTGGGCATCATATCACAGAGCATCGTATTACAGGGCACCGTATCACTGGGCATCGCATCACTGGGAATCGTTACACAGGGCAGCGTATCATGGAGCATCGTATTACAGGACATCGTATCACAGGGCATCGTTTAACTGGGCATTGTTTCACAGTGCATCGTATCATGGCGCATCGTATCACAGAGCATCGTGTCACTGGGCATCGTATCACTGTGCATCATTTCACAGGGCATCGTATCACTGAGCATTGTATCACATAGCATCGTATCACAGAGCATCATATCATTGGGCACCGTATCACAGGGCATCGTATCACAGAGCATCGTATCACAGGGCATCGTATCACTGGGCATTGTATCACAGAGCATCGTATCACAGAGCATCGTATCACAGGGCATCGTATCACAGCGCATCGTATCACTGGGCATCGTATCAATGCGCATCGGATCACAGGGCATTGTGTCACTGAGAATCATATCACAGGGCATCGTATCATTGAGCATCATATCACATGGCATCGTATCACAGAGCATCGTATCACTGGGCATCATATCACAGGGCATAGTATCACTGAGCATTGTATCACATAGCATCGTATCACAGAGCATCATATCATTGGGCACCGTATCACAGGGCATCGTATCACAGAGCATCGTATCACAGGGCATCGTATCACTGGGCATTGTATCACAGAGCATCGTATCACAGAGCATCGTATCACAGGGCATCGTATCACAGCGCATCGTATCACTGGGCATCGTATCAATGCGCATCGGATCACAGGGCATTGTGTCACTGAGAATCATATCACAGGGCATCGTATCATTGAGCATCATATCACATGGCATCGTATCACAGAGCATCGTATCACTGGGCATCATATCACAGGGCATAGTATCACTCTGCATCGTATCACTGGGCATCATATCACAGAACATCGTATCACAGAGCATCGTATCACTGGGCATCATATCATTGAGCATCATATCACAGGGCATCGTATCACAGCGCATCATATCACTGGGCAGCATATCACAGGGCATTGTATCATTGGGCATCGTAGCACTCTGCATTGTATCACTGAGCATCGTATCACTGAGCATCATTTCACTCTGCATCTTATCACTGGGCATCGTCTCACTCTGCATCTTATCACTGGGCATCGTATCACTGAGGATCGTATCACAGGACATCGTATCACTGATCATCGTTTCACTCTGCATTGTATCACTGGCATCGTATCAGTGAGCATCTTATCAATCTGCATCATATCACAGGGCATCGTATCATTGAGCATCGTATCACAAGGCATCGCATCACTGGACATCGTATCACTGGACATCGTATCACATGGCATCATATCACTGGGCATCGTATCACTGGACATCGTATCACAGGCATCGTATCACAGGGCATCGTATCACAGGGCATCGTATGACTGGGCATCATATCACTAGGCATCGCATCACTTGGCATCGTATCACTGAGCATCATATCACTGGGTATCGTATCACTGGGTATCGTATCAGTGGGCTTCGTATCACTGAGCGTCGCATCACTGGGCATCGTATCACTGCGCATCATAGCACAGGGCATCGTATCTCTGAGCAGCGTATCACAAGGCATCGTATCATTGGACATCATATAAAAGGGCATCGTATCACTGGGCATCGTATCACTGGACATCGTATCACTGGGCATCGTATCACAGGGCATCGTATCACTGGGCATCATATCACAGAGCATCGTATCACAGAGCATTGTATCACTGGGCATCGTATCACAGGGCATCGTATCACTGGGCATCATATCACAGAACATCGTATCACAGAGCATTGTATCACTGGGCATCGTATCACTGCGCATCGTATCACAGGGCATCGTATCACTGGACATCATATCACAGAGCATCTTATCACTGGCCACCATACCACAGAGCATCGTATCACTGGGCATTGTATCACTGAGCATGGTATCACTGAGAATCGTATCACAGGGCACCGTATCACTGGGCATCATATCACAGGGCATCGTATCACTGGGCATCGTATCACAGAGCATCGTATCACAGAGCATCGTATCACAGGGCATCGTATCACAGAGCATCGTATCACTGGGCATCGTATCAATGCGCATCGGATCACAGGGCATTGTGTCACTGAGAATCATATCACAGGGCATCGTATCATTGAGCATCATATCACATGGCATCGTATCACAGAGCATCGTATCACTGGGCATCATATCACAGGGCATAGTATCACTCTGCATCGTATCACTGGGCATCATATCACAGAACATCGTATCACAGAGCATCGTATCACTGGGCATCATATCATTGAGCATCATATCACAGGGCATCGTATCACAGCGCATCATATCACTGGGCAGCATATCACAGGGCATTGTATCATTGGGCATCGTAGCACTCTGCATTGTATCACTGAGCATCGTATCACTGAGCATCATTTCACTCTGCATCTTATCACTGGGCATCGTCTCACTCTGCATCTTATCACTGGGCATCGTATCACTGAGGATCGTATCACAGGACATCGTATCACTGATCATCGTTTCACTCTGCATTGTATCACTGGCATCGTATCAGTGAGCATCGTATCAATCTGCATCATATCACAGGGCATCGTATCACTGAGCATCGTATCACAAGGCATCGCATCACTGGACATCGTATCACTGGACATCGTATCACATGGCATCATATCACTGGGCATCGTATCACTGGACATCGTATCACAGGCATCGTATCACAGGGCATCGTATGACTGGGCATCATATCACTAGGCATCGCATCACTGGGCACCGTATCACTGAGCATCATATCACTGGGTATCGTATCACTGGGTATCGTATCACTGGGCTTCGTATCACTGAGTGTCGCATCACTGGGCATCGTATCACTGCGCATCATAGCACAGGGCATCGTATCTCTGAGCAGCGTATCACAAGGCATCGTATCATTGGACATCGTATCAAAGGGCATCGTATCACTGGGCATCGTATCACAGGGCATCGTATCACTGGACATCGTATCACAGGGCATCGTATCACTGTGCATCGTATCACAGCGCATCATATCACTGGGCAGCATATCACAGGGCATTGTATCATTGGGCATCGTAGCACTCTGCATTGTATCACTGAGCATCGTATCACTGAGCATCATTTCACTCTGCATCTTATCACTGGGCATCGTCTCACTCTGCATCTTATCACTGGGCATCGTATCACTGAGGATCGTATCACAGGACATCGTATCACTGATCATCGTTTCACTCTGCATTGTATCACTGGCATCGTATCAGTGAGCATCTTATCAATCTGCATCATATCACAGGGCATCGTATCATTGAGCATCGTATCACAAGGCATCGCATCACTGGACATCGTATCACTGGACATCGTATCACATGGCATCATATCACTGGGCATCGTATCACTGGACATCGTATCACAGGCATCGTATCACAGGGCATCGTATCACAGGGCATCGTATGACTGGGCATCATATCACTAGGCATCGCATCACTTGGCATCGTATCACTGAGCATCATATCACTGGGTATCGTATCACTGGGTATCGTATCAGTGGGCTTCGTATCACTGAGCGTCGCATCACTGGGCATCGTATCACTGCGCATCATAGCACAGGGCATCGTATCTCTGAGCAGCGTATCACAAGGCATCGTATCATTGGACATCATATAAAAGGGCATCGTATCACTGGGCATCGTATCACTGGACATCGTATCACTGGGCATCGTATCACAGGGCATCGTATCACTGGGCATCATATCACAGAGCATCGTATCACAGAGCATTGTATCACTGGGCATCGTATCACAGGGCATCGTATCACTGGGCATCATATCACAGAACATCGTATCACAGAGCATTGTATCACTGGGCATCGTATCACTGCGCATCGTATCACAGGGCATCGTATCACTGGACATCATATCACAGAGCATCTTATCACTGGCCACCATACCACAGAGCATCGTATCACTGGGCATTGTATCACTGAGCATGGTATCACTGAGAATCGTATCACAGGGCACCGTATCACTGGGCATCATATCACAGGGCATCGTATCACTGGGCATCGTATCACAGAGCATCGTATCACAGAGCATCGTATCACAGGGCATCGTATCACAGAGCATCGTATCACTGGGCATCGTATCAATGCGCATCGGATCACAGGGCATTGTGTCACTGAGAATCATATCACAGGGCATCGTATCATTGAGCATCATATCACATGGCATCGTATCACAGAGCATCGTATCACTGGGCATCATATCACAGGGCATAGTATCACTCTGCATCGTATCACTGGGCATCATATCACAGAACATCGTATCACAGAGCATCGTATCACTGGGCATCATATCATTGAGCATCATATCACAGGGCATCGTATCACAGCGCATCATATCACTGGGCAGCATATCACAGGGCATTGTATCATTGGGCATCGTAGCACTCTGCATTGTATCACTGAGCATCGTATCACTGAGCATCATTTCACTCTGCATCTTATCACTGGGCATCGTCTCACTCTGCATCTTATCACTGGGCATCGTATCACTGAGGATCGTATCACAGGACATCGTATCACTGATCATCGTTTCACTCTGCATTGTATCACTGGCATCGTATCAGTGAGCATCGTATCAATCTGCATCATATCACAGGGCATCGTATCACTGAGCATCGTATCACAAGGCATCGCATCACTGGACATCGTATCACTGGACATCGTATCACATGGCATCATATCACTGGGCATCGTATCACTGGACATCGTATCACAGGCATCGTATCACAGGGCATCGTATGACTGGGCATCATATCACTAGGCATCGCATCACTGGGCACCGTATCACTGAGCATCATATCACTGGGTATCGTATCACTGGGTATCGTATCACTGGGCTTCGTATCACTGAGTGTCGCATCACTGGGCATCGTATCACTGCGCATCATAGCACAGGGCATCGTATCTCTGAGCAGCGTATCACAAGGCATCGTATCATTGGACATCGTATCAAAGGGCATCGTATCACTGGGCATCGTATCACAGGGCATCGTATCACTGGACATCGTATCACAGGGCATCGTATCACTGTGCATCGTATCACAGGGCATCGTATCACTGGGCATCGTATCACAGGGCATCGTATCACTGGGCATCATATCACAGAGCATCGTATCACAGAGCATTGTATCACTGGGCATCGTATCACAGGGCATCGTATCACTGGGCATCATATCACAGAGCATCGTATCACAGAGCATTGTATCACTGGGCATCGTATCACTGCGCATCGTATCACAGGGCATCGTATCATTGTACATCGTATCACAGAGCATCTTATCACTGGCCACCGTACCACAGAGCATCGTATCACTGGGTATTGTATCACTGAGCATGGTATCACTGAGAATCGTATCACAGGGCACCGTATCACTGGGCATCATATCACAGGGCATCGTATCACTGGACATCATATCACTGGACATCGTATCACAGAGCATCGTATTACAGGGTACCGTATCACTGGGCATCGTATCACTGGGAATCATTTCACAGGGCATCGTATCATGGAGCATCGTATTACAGAGCATCGTGTCACTGGGCATCGTATCACTGCGCATCATTTCACAGGGCATCGTATCACTGAGCATTGTATCACATAGCATCGTATCACAGAGCATCATATCATTGGGCACCGTATCACAGGGCATCGTATCACAGAGCATCGTATCACAGGGCATCATATCACTGGGCATCGTATTACAGAGCATCGTATCACAGAGCATCGTATCACAGGGCATCATATCACAGCGCATCGTATCACTGGGCATCGTATCAATGTGCATCGTATCACAGGGCATTGTGTCACTGAGAATCATATCACAGGGCATCGTATCAATCTGCATCATATCACAGGGCATCGTATCACTGAGCATCGTATCACAAGGCATCGCATCACTGGACATCGTATCACTGGACATCATATCACATGGCATCATATCACTGGGCATCGTATCACTGGACATCGTATCACAGGCATCGTATCACAGGGCATCGTATCACAGGGCATCGTATCACAGACATCGTATCACAGGGCATCGTATCACAGGGCATCATATGACTGGGCATCATATCACTAGGCATCGCATCACTGGGCATCGTATCACTGAGCATCATATCACTGGGTATCGTATCACTGGGTATCGTATCACTGGGCTTCGTATCACTGAGCGTCGCATCACTGGGCATCGTATCACTGCGCATCATATCACAGGGCACCGTATCACTGGGCATCATATCACAGGGCATCGTATCACTGGACATCATATCACTGGACATCGTATCACAGAGCATCGTATTACAGGGCACCGTATCACTGGGCATCGTATCACTGGGAATCGTTTCACAGGGCATTGTATCATGGAGGATCGTATTACAGATCATCGTGTCACTGGGCATCGTATCACTGCGCATCATTTCACAGGGCATCGTATCACTGAGCATTGTATCACATAGCATCGTATCACAGAGCATCATATCATTGGGCACCATATCACAGGGCATCGTATCACAGAGCATCGTATCACAGGGCATCGTATCACTGGGCATCGTATTACAGAGCATCGTATCACAGAGCATCGTATCACAGGGCATCGTATCACAGCGCATCGTATCACTGGGCATCGTATCAATGCGCATCGTATCACAGGCATTGTGTCACTGAGAATCATATCACAGGGCATCGTATCATTGAGCATCATATCACATGGCATCGTATCACAGAGCATCGTATCACTGGGCATCATATCACAGGGCATAGTATCACTGTGCATCGTATCACTGGACATCATATCACAGAACATTGTATCACAGAGCATCGTATCACTGGGCATCGTATGACAGCGCATCATATCACTGGGCAGCATATCACAGGGCATCGTATCACTGGGCATCGTAGCACTGAGCATCGTTTCACTCTGCATCGTATCACAGGACATCGTATCACTGAGCATCGTTTCATTCTGCATCATTTCACAGGGCATCGTATCACTGGGCATCGTAGCACTCAGCATCGTTTCACTCTGCATCGTATCACAGGGCATCGTATCACTGAGCATCGTATCACAAGGCATCGCATCACTGGACATCGTATCACTGGACATCGTATCACATGGCATCATATCACTGGGCATCGTATCACTGGACATCGTATCACAGGGCATCGTATGACTGGGCATCGTATCACTGGACATCGTATCACAGGGCATCGTATCACTGAGCATCATATCACTGGGCTTCGTATCACTGAGCGTCGCATCACTGGGCATCGTATCACTGCGCATCATATCACAGGGCATCGTATCACTGGGCATCGTATCACAGAGCATCATATCACTGGGCATCGTATCACAGAGCATCGTATCACATAGCATCGTATCACCAGGCATCATATCGCTGGGCATCGTATCACAGGGCATCATATCACTTGACATCGTAACACTGGGCATCGTATCACTGGGCATCGTTTCACTGGGCATAGGCTCACTGAGCAGGGTATCACTGAGAATCATATCTCAGGGCACCGTATCACTGGGCATTATATCACAGGGCATCATATCACTTGACATCGTATCACTGGGCATCGTATCACAGAGCATCGTATTACAGGACATCGTATCACTGGGCATCATGTCACTGGGCATCTTATCACAGGGCACCATATCACTGGGCATCATATCATAGAGCATCTTATCACCGGGCATCGTTTCACAGAGCATCGTATCGCTGGGCATCGTATCACTGGGCATCGTATTACTGAGCATCGTTTCACCGGACATCTTTTCACAGAGCATCGTATCACTGGGCATGATATCACTGAACATCGTGTCACAGGTCATCGTATCCCTGGACATCGTATCACTAGGCATCATATCACATGGCATCGTATCACTGGGCATCATATCACTGAACATCGTATCACTCGGCATCATATCACTGGGCATCGTATCACAGAACATTGTATCACTGAGCGTCGCATCACTGGGCATCGTATCACAGGGCACCATATCACTGGGCACTGTATCACTGGGCATCGTATCAGGGCATTGTATCACTGAGCATCGTATCACTGGGCATCGTTTCACAGAGCATCGTATCACTGGGCATCGTATCACTGAGCCTCGTATTACTGGGCATCATATCACAGAGCATCATTTCACAGAGCATCGTATCACTGGGCATCGTTTCACAGAGCATCGTATCACTGGGCATCGTATCACAGGGCATTGTATCACTGAGCATCGTATCACCGGGAATCGTTTCACAGAGCATCGTATCACTGGGCATCGTATCACAGGGCATTGTATCACTGAGCATCGTATCACCGGGAATCGTTTCACAGAGCATCGTATCACTGGGCATCGTATCACAGGGCATTGTATCACTGAGCATCGTATCACTGGGCATCGTTTCACAGAGCATCGTATCACTGGGCATCGTATCACTGAGCCTCGTATCACAAGGCATCATATCACAGAGCATCATTTCACAGAGCATCATATCACTGGGAATCGTATCACTGAGCATCGTATCACCGGGCATCGTTTCACAGGGCATCATATCACTGGGCATCGTATCACTGAGCATCGTATCACTCAATATCGTATCACTCCACATCGTATCACTGTGCATCGTATCACTGTGCACCCTATCACTGTGCATCGTATCACCCAGCATCGTTTCACTCAGCATCGTATCACTGGGCATCGTATTGGAAAAAGAGTGTTCGAAGACCAGGACCTCAAACCCGGCACCAAGTTCATGGTCTACAGAGCAGTAGTGGGTCCTGTCCTCCTATGTGGATCAGAGACATGGACCATGTACAGGAGGCACCTCAATGCACTGGAGAAGTACCACCAACGCTGCCTCTGCAAAATCCTGCCAATTTATTGGCAGGACAGGCGTACCAACATCAGTGTTCCCTCTCGGGCCCACATCCCAAGCATCGAGGCATTGGCCAACACCGGTGGGCGGCCCACATTGTCCACATGCCCGATGCTAGACTCCCGAAACAAGCGCTCTACTACGAGCTATGTCACGGCAGGCAAGTCCCAGAAGGGCAGAGGAAATGCTTCCAGGACACTCTCAAAGCCTCCTTGAAAAAATGCAGCATCCCCCTGACTCTTGGGAATCCCTGACCCAAGGCCGCTTAAAGTGGAGGAGGAGCATCTGAGAAGGCGCCGAACACTTTGAGTCTTTTGGCCGGGAGCACGGGGAAGCCAAACACAAACAGCGGAAGGAGCGTACGACAAATCCAGCTCCCTATCCACCCATCCCTCCAACCAGCACCTGTGACAGAGACTGTAGATCCCGCATTGGTCCCATCAGTCACTTAGAACTCATTGTAGTGTGGCAGCAAGTCATCCTCGACTCCGGGGACTGCCGAAGAAGAAGATCACTGCGTGCATCGTATCACTGTGGGCATTACCACACATAAGAACATAAGAAATAGGAACAGGAGTAGGCCATACGGCCCCTCGAGCCTGCTCCGCCATTCAATAAGATCATGGCTGATCCAATCATGGACTCAGCTCCACTTCCCTGCCCGCTCCCCATAACACTTTATTCCCTTATCTCCACCTTAAATATATTCAGTGACCCAGCCTCTACAGCTCTCTGGGGCAGAGAATTCCTCAGATTTACAGCCCTCTGAGAGAAGAAATTCTTCCTTTTCTCAGTTTTAAATGGACTGCCCCTTATTCTGAGATTATGGGCTAGAACCTGCACTTTTTTTGCATGCTTAACGCCCACTTAATGCCCATTATACCGCTGAAATGACATATAACGCACATATATCGCCCATTTTGGCACAAAATGGAAACTGACGGGCATTTTTCGGAAACTTACCGCTGAGCGTTACTTTCCCCGTGTGCTTAACGGCGGAAAAAAATATTATCGCCTGCCCATTTTTTTGGGGCGGAATCAGCAGAATGCGCAAAATCAACGCCCATAATATCGGCCAGCGTTACTTTCCGCACAGAATTAACGCCGAGATTCAATAATACCGCCCGCCCAATGTTTTTATCGTAAAGAGCATATTTACTGAAACTAGCGGCCATGGAGATCGGCCACTGTCAATTTCACCACCTCACACACATATCGCCCACAATATCGCTCGCCCAAAAAACCACCTGGAAAAAGTGGAACTAACCGGAACGAATCACAGCGTTATGGACACCATGTTCTACACCACATGTCGTGTCCTTTAAAAGGTTGCTCTGCTCTAACCTCGGCGGAGTTCGGATGTACTCTGCAGGTCATTGGAGTTGATGTGAACATTTCTATAAACATCTTGACCAGACTGTGACCGATTGGAATTGAAGAGCCGTGTTCGTTGGGACATTCCTTGTTTGTGAGCAATCGGTGGAAAACAGAGAGCTACTGCAATAGGGCCTGTCCTTTCTCACCCTCTCTTGATGACCAATTACACGCAGCAGACTCAACATCGTCGAAGGAACGCTCCACTGCTTTATGTGCCCAATGTAAGACGTACCAGACTGATGAGGAGGACCAGACGTTACAACCCCCGCAAGTACAGGGAGAAGCATTCTTACCTCGACTTGCCTGACACCACTTGCCTTCGGAGACTGCGCTTCCACAAAGAGGTTATCACTGAGATATGCCAGCTGATAAGGGGAGATCTGCAGCCTGCCAGCACTATCAGTACTGCACTGTCCGTCGAGGTCAAAGTCACCACGGCTCTGTCGTTCTACGCCTCGTGTTCTTTTTAGAACTCAGCTGGCGACATTTGCAGACTTTCTCAGCATTCCACACATCGCTGCATTAGGCAGGTCACTGAAGCCCTGTATGCAAGCAGGAGGGACTTGATCAGCTTCCCTATGACCAGAGAGGCACAGAGTGAGAGGGCTCTAGGAGTCTCCAGAATTGCAAACTTCCCCAAGGTGCAGGGAGCAATAGACTGTACGCACATCGCAATGCGGGCACCTTTTCAGGATGCTGAGGTTTTCAGGAACCGCAAGGGATTCCACTCCCTGAATATCCAACTCGTTGTCAATCACCAGCAAATTATACTGGCAGTGAATGCTCAATTTCCAGGCAGTCTCCATGATGCTCACATCCTGTGTGAGAGCACTGTATCTGACTTGTTTAACAATCAGCCACAAGGTCAATGCTGGATGCTTGGTGACAAAGGATATGGCCTCGCCACCTGGCTGATGACCCCCCTCCGTGACACCCATACCGAAGCCGAGAGGCAATACAATGAGAACCACAGAGCAACTCGCAATATCATGGAGAAAACCATTGGAGTGCTGAAGCAGCGCTTTAGATGCCTGGACCACTCAGGAGACGAGCTCCAATACCACCCTGAGCAGGTAGCTCAACTCGTGGTGGTGTGCTCCATGCTGCACAACTTGGCTATCAGGAGGGGACAAGAATTGCCTGTTGAGTCTGACAGTCCAACTCACCAGAGAGAGGAAGAGGAGGACGAGGCGGCGGACGCTGACATCGGCCCAGACAATCAGGCTGATGCTGAAGCCATGCCCCCGCCCCTGTGTAGACCGCATGAAAGGGCCCATGGTGGCATGATAGCTGCAAGAGCCTTACGTCAGGAGCTCATCAATGATCGCTTTACCTGAAAGAACGTTGGTGTTATTTACAAGGCTGACACACTGCTGGGTGTGCAGGTCATACATCAATGGTGGGCATCACCTTGGTGACAGTTAAAGTTTAAGTTGATTGAAGTTAAGTGTAATCATACCCTTTGATGTAAAGGAATCACCAGCATGTAACGGTGCAGCTATCTGAGCCAATGAGCAACAAGGTTTTGTTAAATAAAAAACATTTAAACCAAACATTAGTCTGAAATCATCAGTATTTCTGTACAAACCAACCCTTTCCCCCCGACCCCGTTTCTTCTCCCCACCTCTACCCCTTCCTTTTCCCCTCCTGACTCCAAGCCCCCTGGCCGAGGAGCTCCTCAGGTGATGCTTCATTGGGGGGGGGGGTGAGGGGGGTAACAGCCGAACCGCTGCTTGGACAGATACGGGAGAGGATGGTCCCGAGATGGGAACGTGCCCCTAGCCGGAAGCAAGATGTTGCTCCTGGCTCTCGTGTGGTTGACAATGGGGGTGCAGCACCTTGGGGTGCAGTGTGGTGCTCCGGGACCACTGGGAGCCCTCTGCCACCAGTGTTCCTGGCTACCAGCTCCAGGGCCTCCTCCATCCCTTCCATGTTATGTATTATTTGTTGGACAAAAACTCAGTGCCAACTATGTTCTTGGTGCTTAGTGGGCTTTTTGCTGCTGGTGAATCTCCCTCGTTCCTCCCACAACAGCCAGACAAGCACACACCACACCCACACACACTTTCAGCCCCTCTGAGCTCCCTCTCTCTCTGTCTCCTCTTCTGTGCATGTCATGATGACCTTTGACCTGAATCACGGTAATCGAGCGTTGCCATGCCGTTGCTAAGGATGGTCACACTTTATGGCAGAAGGTCAAAAATATTTATCGCTACCACCCATTTTATATTGCTCGCGGTTACACCCATTTTCAAAACTGTAAATTAGATGTTTTGAGAATGGGCGAGAAGCCGGTGATCTGAAAACCCTTTTATAATGCCCACGCCGGAAATAACGCCCATTTTTGGGCGATAAGCACAGAAGTGGAGGTTCTAGCCCTAGGTCCCCTAGTTCTAGATACTCCCATGAATGAAAACATTCTCTCTGCATCCATCTTGTCGAACCCCCTCATTATCTTAATAAGATCACCACTCATTCTTCTGACCTCCAAGGAATACAGACCCAAACTGCTCAACCTTTCTTCATAAGTCAACCTTCTCATCTCCGGAATCAACCTAGTGAACCTTGTCTGAACTGCCTCCAATAAGGAGACCAAAACTGTATGCAATTTTGAGTGGCTTCACCAATACCCTGTACAGTTGTAGCAGGCTGCAAAGAGATTTAGATAGGTTAAGCGAATGGGCTAAGGTTTGGCAGATGGAATACAATGTCGGAAAGTGTGAGGTCATCCACCTTGGCAAAAAAAACAGAAAAAGGGAATATTATTTGAATGGGGAGAAATTGCAACATGCTGCGGTGCAGAGGGACCTGGGGGTCCTTGTGCATGAATCCCAAAAAGTTAGTTTGCAGGTGCAGCAGGTAATCAGGAAGGCGAATGGAATGTTGGCCTTCATTGCGAGAGGGATGGAGTACAAAAGCAGGGAGGTCCTTCTGCAACTGTATAGGGTATTGGTGAGGCCGCACCTGGAGTACTGCGTGCAGTTTTGGTCACCTTACTTAAGGAAGGATATACTAGCTTTGGAGCGGGTACAGAGACGATTCACTAGGCTGATTCCGGAGATGAGGGGGTCACCTTATGATGATAGATTGAGTAGACTGGGTCTTTACTCCTTGGGGTTCAGAAGGATGAGGGGTGATCTTATAGAAACATTTAAAATAATGAAAGGGATAGACAAGATAGAGGCAGAGAGGTTGTTTCCACTGGTCGGGGAGACTAGAACTAGGGGGCACAGACTCAAAATATGGGGGAGCCAATTTAAAACCGAGTTGAGAAGGAATTTCTTCTCCCAGAGGGTTGTGAATCTGTGGAATTCTCTGCCCAAGGAAGCAGTTGAGGCTATCTCATTGAATGTATTCAAGTCACAGATAGATAGATTTTTAACCAATAAGGGAATTAAGGGTTATGGGGAGCGGGCGGGTAAGTGGAGCTGAGTCCACGGCCAGATCAGCCATGATCTTGTTGAATGGCGGAGCAGGCTCGAGGGGCTAGATGGCCTACTCCTGTTCCTAATTCTTATGTTCTTATGTAAGGACTTCTCTGCTTTTATACTCTATCCCTACTTGCAATAAAGGCCAACATTCCATTTGCCTTCCTGATTACTTGCTGTACCTGCATACTAACTTTTTCTGTTTCATGCTCAAGGATACCTAGGTCCCTCTGTACTGCAGCATTTTGGAATTTTTCTCCATTTAAATAATAATTTGCTTTTATATTTTTCCTGCCAAAGTGGATAACCTCACACTTTCCCACATTGTACTCCATCTGCCAAATTTTTACCCACTCACAGTCTGTCTATATCCCTTTGCAGATTTTTTGTGTCCTCCTCACAATTTACTTTCCCACCCATCTTTGTATCATCAGCAAACTTGGCTACATTACACTCAGTCCCTTCATCCAAGTCATTAATATAGATTGTAAATAGTTGGGGTCCCAGCACCGATCCCTGCGGCACTCCACTAGTTACTGTTTGCCAACTGGAAAATGACTCATTTATCCGGACTCTGTGTTTTCTGTTAGTTAGCCAATCCTCTGGGCTCGACGATAGCCCAGCAATGTGATGTGGAAAGTCGAGCACAGAGACTTTGAACAAATATTTTATATGAACCTGATGGCTTCCATCCTAAAGTGTTAAAAGAAGTGGCTGCAGAGATAGTGGATGCATTGGTTGTAATCTACCAAAATTCCCTGGATTCTGGGGAGGTACCAGCGGATTGGAAAACCGCAAATGTAACGCCCCTATTTAAAAAAGGAGGCAGACAGAAAGCAGGAAACTATAGACCAGTTAGCCTAACGTCTGTCGTTGGAAAAATGCTGGAGTCCATTATTAATGAAGCAGTAGCAGGACATTTGGAAAAGCATGATTCAGTTCAGCAGAGTCAGCATGGTTTTATGAAAGGGAAATCATGTTATGACAAATTTCCTGGAGTTCTTTGAGGATGTAACGAGCAGGGTGGATAAGGGGGAACCAGTGGATGTGGTGTATTTGGATTTCCAGAATGTATTTGATAAGATGCCAAATAAAAGGTTACTGCACAAGAAAAAAGCTCATGGGTTGAGGGTAATATATTAGCATGGATTGAGGATTGGCTAACTAACAGAAAACAGAGCGTCGGGATAAATGGGTCATTTTCCATTTGGCAAACAGTGACCAGTGGGATCGGTGCTGGGTCCTTAACTATTTACAATCTATTTTAATGACTTGGATGAAGGGACCGAGTGTAATGTAGCCAAGTTTGCTGATGATACAAAGATGGGTGGGAAAGTAAATTGTGAGGAGGAAGTCGCTATCCAAAAAATGGGCGATGGTCCAGCGATTATGAAGGCTGGATCATCGTCCATTTTTGGCTGCTAGCGAGCAAAGTGAAAAGTCTAGGCCTCTGCCATTTCCCCGTTCCACTTCACTAATTCCCCAGTCTCATCCTCTAAGGGACTTTACTTTAGCCACTCTCTTACTTTTTATATACTTGTAGAAGCTCTTACTATCTGTTTTTATATTTCGTGCTAGTTTACTTTCATAATCTATCTTCCCTCTCTCTATTACGTTTCTAGTCGTTCTTTGCTGGCTTTTTAAAATTTCCCAATCCTCTGGCCTCCCACTATTCTTGGCCATTGTATGCCCTTGTTTTCAGTTTCATACCATCCATTATTTCCTTCGTTAGCCACAGATGGTATCCCTTCTCTTAAAGCCTTTCCTTCTCATTGGGATATATTTTTGTTGCGAGTTATGAAATATCTCCTTAAATGTCTGCCACTGCTCATCAACCATCCCACACTTTAGTCTATTTTCCCAGTCCACTTTAGCCAACTCTGCCCTCGTACCTTTGTAGTCTTCTTTATTTAAGCTTAGGACACTGGTTTGAGAACCAACTTTCTCACCCTCCATCTGCATTTGAAATTCAACCATGCTATGGTTACTCTTTACTAGAGGATCCTTTACCAGGAGATCATTTATTAATCCTGCCTCATTACACAGGACCAGATCTAAGATAGTCTGCTCCCTGGTTGGTTCTGCAACATACTGTTCAAGGAAACTATCCCGGATACACTATGAACCCTTCCTCAAGGTTACCTTGGCCAATTTGATTTGCCCAATCAATATGAAGATTAAAATCACCCATGATTATTGCTGTTCCTTTTTTACACACCTCCATTATTTCTTGATTTATACTCCATCCAACAGAGTTGCTACTGCTAGGGGACCTATAGACTACACTCACCAGTGACTTCTTCCCCTTATTATTCCTTATCTCCACCCATCTCCAAACTGATTCAACATCTTGATCCTCTGAGCCAATATCGTTTCTCACTAACGCACTGATCTCATCCTTTATTAACAGAGCTACCCCACTTCCTTTTCTTTTCTGTCTATCCTTCCGAATTGTCAAATACCCCTGAATATTTAATTCCCAACCTTGGCCACCTTGCAACCACGTCTCTGTGATGGCGATCAGATCATACCCATTTGTATCTATTTGTGCCGTCAACTCATCTATTTTGTTAGGAATGCTGCGTGCATTCAGATAAAGAGTTTTTAATGTTGTTTTATTACCATTTTTTCTTTCTCTGACCCCACTTTCTGATCCACTCTTATGTTTATACATTCTGTCCCTTCCTGACATGCTCTGGTTATCAATTCCCCCAGCACACGGACTGTAGCAGTTCAAGGAGGTGGCTCACTGCCACCTTCTCAAGGGCAATTAAGGATGGCCAATCAGTGCTGGCCTTGCCAGCGACGCCCACATCCTGTGACTGAATAAATTAAAATAAATCTGTCCCCAACACCACATAACACACTTAGTAATTGTAACCTGTAACCGACACCCCCACAGCTTCTTGGGCTAAAAATTCGATTGCATGGTGCCCGATGCTTGGGTGCTGCAGGAGCCATCTTTTGTCGAAAATGGTCGGAGCCACCTTGTTGATGCAGATTTGTCGACTGCACTGTCATTTTTGTTCTGAGCGCTGGAATTAGCACCCTGTGTTAACCTCGCACAGCTGAACATACATTCAGCAGCTGCATGGACCCCCTAACACCAATCTTGAAAGGGCTCACTCACCACTCTCAGGCGAGTTGCTGATGAATTTCTGCTCTGGCTCTGTGGAAGGTTGTGGATGTGTTTGGTGATTTCTCGAGTTGTTTAAAGTTGGTGAGGCGACAGGGAGTGGAGCTGCAAGTGGAGAAGGCCTTGCTCCCAGTCATGGGGGCTGTAGTTGTCATCCTCCTGACCTGCAGCAGGACAGGGAGATGGAGCAGAGGCAGCGAAGAAGAGGACAAGCTGCTCACAGAGGGAGAATGGGGGGGAGGATGGGGAGGAGGACTCTCTGCAGGAGCTTTACCCTCCGAGCAATTCTCTTATCTCAACCTTTGGACTCTAGGGGAATCAATGGATATGGGGAGCGGGCGGGAGTGTGGAGTTGAAGATGAAGATCAGCCATGATCTTATTGAATGTCGGAGCAGGCTCGAATGGCCGTAGGGCTGACTCCTGCTCCTAAATTCTATGGGCTAGACTTTCCACTTTTGTGCAGATCATCCAAATATGGGCGTTATTTCCAGCGTTGGTGGTTAATATGGATTTTGAGATCGCTGGATTATCGCCCATTTTCAAAACTCCACCTTTCCATTTTATAAAAAGGACGTTACCGCGAGCAATGTGGAATGGGCGTTAACGTTAATTTTTTTGACCTACTGCGGTAAACTGTTGCCATCCCTAGCAACGCCATGGCAACGGTCATTTCTCATGTTTCAGGAGGTCAGGGGTCATCAATACATGCGCAGAAGAGGAGAGTGCGAGAGAGAGGGAGCAGAGAGGAACTGAAAGCGTGTGTGGGTGTGTTGTGTGGTTGTTTGGCTGTTGTGGGAGGTAGGAGGGAGATATAACAGCAACAAAAATAATTGTGAGCACAAATAATGTTGTTCCCACAGAGTTTTTGAGGAAAGAAATATTAGTTAAGCTGGTGAAAGCAGTGAGGTGGGAGAGGAACTATTGGGGAGGACAAAAACGAACTCGGAGATTCTCCAACGAGGCAAATGCCTCCCTCCTGCAGGAGGTGGTGTCACGCTGGGGTCAATTGACCAGGGGTGTGCGTGGGAAGCCCACCCCAAAGGTTTACCAGAAGATATGGGCCGACATAGCCGAGGTGGTCTTGTCGGCGATGAACGAGGTGCCGCAAGCACTGGAATGACCTTGTTGGATACGCCAGAATAAGTATTACAGTTATTTACATGTACTTTTACATTTATATAATTTGAATTGTATGTGTAATGAGTGATTAAAATCAGATGTGATGTCTTGCACTTATACCGGGAATGTTTTATTCAAAACCTGCGGTCACGGTGTAGGTCTTTAGGTAAATAATGATAATTATCATAATAATCATGATTACATCTGTCGGTTATGTGTTGTATCAGTCTCTGTGACAGTACCTAGCAATGATATCATGCAATGATCTCATGCTATGTCGTGCTGTTGTTACCTTTTTCAGAAGAAGCTTTTGAAGAATAGGGCCAAGCAGAGGCGAACGGGTGGGGGGCCACCAGTCATCAGTGAGCCCACCGACATCGAGGAGCGGGTGCTGGCACCAGTGGGGACCCACCCCCGGTCGGCCATACATGCAGCAGCAGAACCTGATGTGATGCCACGTGAGCAAAGTAAACACCACTGCGTGATGTAAAGTCAATAGATGCCACACCCACTCATATCCGAGCAACAATTTATGATAGATGATTGATAAAAGTGTTCTCAAAGTAATGATGGACTCATGAGAATCATTGCAATGCAGAATGTGTTGATGGTCATGAAATGTGATGTCTGCGATGATTTTGATGGCTGTGCTTTTGTCGAGCATATGCTGTGTGTAGCGCTGGACTCACCTTGTCACCCTAGCACCCCCTTCTCCTCTAACAACCTCATTTATGTTGTGTAGTTCGGCCAGCAGCATGGCCCCAGGCAACACCACCGAGCCCAGGAGCTGGGGATCGAGGGCCGGAGTCGCCGGACGATCGTCCATCTGGTGCTGAGGAGCCCCGCTTCTCGCCCGTGGAGCTTCGAGGAGAGTGCATCGACAAGCCCGTGGAGGGAGCGGGACCAAGCACCTTGCCGCAGGGCACCCGAAGTGTCTCCATACCGACCACGCTGAGGTTGGTTTGACGCAGCAGGTCTGCTCCATGAGCGGCAGATCTGAGTGGGGACATGGTTCGCTTGTCCAGGAGGAGTGTTGACATAGGTCAGCAGATCCTACAGACAATGGGTGGCATATCCCAACAGCTGGCCAGCATGTCCGCGGTTATGTTGAGAATAACTCCACAAGACTGTATACTGTAAGCTCAAACTTCGTCTCTTTAATGTAACTCCAGAGTGAGTCAGCAGCATGGTAGACTGCCTTTTACACATAGAAACATAGAAAATAGGTGCAAGTGTAGGCCATTCGGCCCTTCGAGCCTGCACCACCATTCAATGAGTTCATGGATGAACATGCAACTTCAGTACCCCATTCCTGCTTTCTCGCCATACCCCTTGATCCCCCTAGTAGTAAGGACTACATCTAACTCCCTTTTGAATATATTTAGTGAATTGGCCTCAACAACTTCCTGTGGTAGAGAATTCCACAGGTTCACCACTCTCTGGGTGAAGAAGTTTCTCCTCATCTCGGTCCTAAATGGCTTACCCCTTATCCTTAGACTGTGACCCCTGGTTCTGGACTTCCCCAACATTGGGAACATTCTTCCTGCATCTAACCTGTCTCAACCCGTCAGAATTTTAAACATTTCCATGAGGTCCCCTCTCATTCTTCTGAACTCCAGTGAATACAAGCCCAGTTGATCCAGTCTTTCTTGATAGGTCAGTCCCACCATCCCGGGAATCAGTCTGGTGAACCTTCGCTGCACTCCCTCAATAGCAAGAATGTCCTTCTTCAAGTTAGGAGACCAAAACTGTACACAATACTCCAGATGTGGCCTCACGAAGGCCCTGTACAACTGTAGCAACACCTCCCTGCCCCTGTACTCAAATCCCCTCGTTATGAAGGTCAACATGCCATTTGCCTGCTGTACCTGCATGCCAACCTTCAATGACTGATGTATCATGACACCCAGGTCTCGTTGCACCTCCCCTTTTCCTAATCTGTCACCATTCAGATAATAGTCTGTCTCTCTGTTTTTATCACCAAAGTGGATAACCTCACATTTATCCACATTATACTTCATCTACCATGCATTTTCCCACTCACCTATCCTATCCAAGTCACTCTGCAGCCTCATAGCATCCTCCTCGCAGCTCACACTGCCACCCAACTTAGTGTCATCCGCAAATTTGGAGATACTACATTTAATCCCCTCGTCTAAATCATTAATGTACAATGTAAACAGCTGGGCCCCAGCACAGAACCTTGCGGTACCCCACTAGTCACTGCCTGCCATTCTGAAAAGTACCCATTTACTCCTACTCTTTGCTTCCTGACTGACAACCAGTTCTCAATCCACGTCAGCACACTACCCCTAATCCCATGTGCTTTAACTTTGCACATTAATCTCTTGTGTGGGACCTTGTCGAAAGCTTTCTGAAAGTCCAAATACACCACATCAACTGGTTCTCCCTTGTCCACTCTACTGGAAACATCCTCAAAAAATTCCAGAAGATTTGTCAAGCATGATTTCCCTTTCACAAATCCATGCTGACTTGGACCTATCATGTCACCTCTTTCCAAATGCGCTGCTATGACATCCTTAATAATTGATTCCATCATTTTACCCACTATTGAGGTCAGGCTGACCGGTCTATAATTCAGTATTCTCTCTCCCTCCTTTTTTAAAAAGTGGGGTTACATTGGCTACCCTCCACTCGATAGGAACTGATCCAGAGTCAATGGAATGTTGGAAAATGACTGTCAATGCATCCGCTATTTCCAAGGCCACCTCCTTAAGTACTCTGGGATGCAGTCCATCAGGCCCTGGGGATTTATCGGCCTTCAATCCCATCAATTTCCCCAACACAATTTCCCGACTAATAAAGATTTCCCTCAGTTCCTCCTCCTTACTAGACCCTCTGACCCCTTTTATATCCGGAATGTTGTTTGTGTCCTCCTTAGTGAATAGCGAACCAAAGTACTTGTTCAATTGGTCTGCCATTTCTTTGTTCCCCGTTATGACTTCCCCTGATTCTGAATGCAGGGGACCTACGTTTGTCTTTACTAACCTTTTTCTCTTTACATACCTATAGAAACTTTTGCAATCCATCTTAATGTTCCCTGTAAGCTTCTTCTCGTACTCCATTTTCCCTGCCCTAATCAAACCCTTTGTCCTCCTCTGCTGAGTTTTAAATTTCTCCCAGTCTCCAGGTTCGCTGCTATTTCTGGCCAATTTGTATGCCACTTCCTTGGCTTTAATACTATCCATGATTTCCCTTGATAGCCACGGTTGAGCCACCTTCCCTTTTTTATTTTTACGCCAGACAGGAATGTACAATTGTTGTAGTTCATCCATGCGGTCTCTAAATGTCTGCCATTGCCCATCCACAGTCAACCCCTTAAGTATCATTCGCCAATCTATCCTAGCCAATTCACGCCTCATACCTTCAAAGTTACCCTTCTTTAAGTTCTGGACCATGGTCTCTGAATTAACTGTTTCATTCTCCATCCTATTGCAGAATTTCACTATATTATGGTTACTCTTCCCCAAGGGGCCTTGCACAATGAGATTGCTAATTAATCCTCTCTCATTACTCAACACCCAGTCTAAGATGGCCTCCCCCCTAGTTGGTTCCTCGACATATTGGTCTAAAAAACCATCCCTTATGCACTCCAGGAAATCCTCCTCCACCGTATTGCTTCCAGTTTGGCTCGCCCAATCTATGTGCATATTAAAGTCACCCATTATAACTGCTACACCTTTATTGCATGCACCCCTAATTTCCTGTTTGATGCCCTCCCCAACATCACTACTACTGTTTGGAGGTTTGTACACAACTCCCACTAACGTTTTTTGCCCTTTGGTGTTCTGCAGCTCTACCCATATAGATTCCACATCATCCAAGCTAATGTCTTTCCTAACTATTGCATTAATCTCCTCTTTAACCAGCAATGCTAACCAACCTCCTTTTCCTTTTATTCTATCCTTCCTGAATGTTGAATACCCCTGGATGTTGAGTTCCCAGCCCTGATCATCCTGGAGCCACGTCTCCATAATCCCAATCACATCATATTTGTTGACATCTATTTGCACAGTTAATTCATCCACCTTATTACGGATACTCCTTGCATTAAGACACAAAGCCTTCAGGCTTGTTTTTTTAACACCCTTTGTCCTTTTAGAATTTTGCTGTACAGTGGCTCTTTTTGTTCTTTTTCTTGAGTTTCTCTGCCCTCCACTTTTCCTCATCTCCTTTCTGACTTTTGCTTTTGTCTCCTTTTTGTTTCCCTCTGTCTCCCTGCATTGGTTCCCATCCCCCTGCCATATTCGTTTAACTCCTCCCCCACGACACTAGCAAACACTCCCCCTAGGACATTGGTTCCGGTCCTGCCCAGGTGCAGACTGTCCGGTTTGTACTGGTCCCACCTCCCCCAGAACCGGTTCCAATACCCCACGAATTTGAATCCCTCCCTGCTGCACCATTGCTCAAGCCACGTATTCATCTGCGCTATCCTGCGATTCCTACTCTGACTATCACGTGGCACTGGTAGCAATCCCGAGATTACTACTTTTGAGGTCCTACTTTTTAATTTAGCTCCTAGCTCCTTAAATTCATCCTTTTTTTTACCTTTGTCGTTGGTACCATGACAACTGGCTGTTCTCCCTCCCTTTTTAGAATGTCCTGCACCCGCTCCGAGACATCCTTGACCCTTGCACCAGGGAGACAACATACCATCCTGGAGTCTCGGTTGCGGCCGCAGAAACGCCTATCTATTCCCCTTACAATTGAATCCCCTATCACTATCGCTCTCCCACCCTTTTTCCTGCCCTCCTGTGCAACAGAGCCAGCCACAGTGCCATGAACTTGGCTGCTGCTGCCCTCCCCTGATGAGTCATCCCCCTCAACAGTACTCAAAGTGGTGTATCTGTTTTGCAGGGGGATGACCACAGGGGACCCCTGCACTACCTTCCTTGCACTGCTTTTCCTGCTGGTCTTCCATTCCCTAGCTGGCTGTGGATCCTTCTCCTGCGGTAAGACCAACTCGCTACACGTGCTACTCACGTCATTCTCAGCATCGTGGATGCTCCAGAGTGAATCCACCCTCAGCTCCAATTCTGCAACGCGGTCCGTCAGGAGCTGGAGGCGGATACACTTCCCGCACACGTTGTCGTCAGGGACACCGGAAGTGTCCCTGAGTTCCCACATGGTACAGGAGGAGCATATCACGTGACCGAGCTCCCCTGCCATGACTTAACCCTTAGATACACTTAAATTGGCAACAACAATGTTAACAGTTACTGACTGTTATAGAAGAGAAAAAAGAAAAGCTACTCACCAATCCAGCCAATCACTTACCCCCTTGGCTGTGACGTCACCTTTCTGTTTCTTTCTACTTCTTTTTTGCCTTCTCCCTGTAGCTGCACCGGCTCGCCTCTCCATGCACCTCCTCGACGCTGCTCCCGACTCAGCGATGCACCTCCACTCGTTGCTGACCTGGTGTGTGCAGGTGACCCTTGGGTCTCCAACAGGTGCGCCCCCTGGTGGCAAGTCTTACACATTGGTAATGTTTACATACATAACATCATTCCCCCTCAAAGTCTTAGATACAAGTTATTTACAAGTTGAGGCGATCTGGGGCTCTGCGTTCCCGGTTTGATCGCCTGAGTTGAAGTCCTGGCCTGGGTGAGTCGGTTGGATCATTGCTGTGCTGCAGTGTGGCTGGTCTGATCGGACTGTCGGGCATGGTGGATTCATCCTCGAGGTTGACAGCGAGGTCGGTTGCTGGTTGGGTGTGTGTGGGTGAATCATTGATGGTAAAGTCCTGTTCGAACTGTTCTTGGTTGTCAGTGAACCGCAGTTTGGTCTGACCAAATGCTTTCTGCACATTTGTCCATTCAAAAGTTTGACAACAAACACTCTATTCCCCTCCTTGGCTAAAACAGTGCCAGCAACCCATTTGGGACCATGACCGTAATTAAGAACAAACACAGGGTCATAACCTCAATGTCACGTGATACAGCCACGCGATCGTGGTACACATTATGCCGGTGACGCTGGGTTTCTACATGATCACTGAGGTCCGGGTGGACTAAGGAGAGCCTGGTTTTTGAATGCTCTCTTCATTAACAATTCTGCCGGGGGAAGCCCAGTAAGCGAGTGGGGTCGCGTCCGGTAGCTGAGCAGAACCCGAGATAACCGGGTCTGCAGGGAATGTCCGTCACGCGTTTCAAGCTCTTCTTGATAGTTTGGACTGCCCGCTCCGCTTGACCATTGGATGCGGGCTGAAACGGTGCAGACCTGACATGGTTGATGCCATTGCGGGTCATGAACTCGTTGCATACCGAGCTGGTGAAACATGGTCCATTGTCACTAACAAGGACATCGGGCGAACAGGATCCGGAGGCTTTCAATGGTGGCAGTGACGTACATGACGACATTATTATACATTCAATCCATTTAGAGTAAGCGTCCATTGCTACTAGGAACATCTTTCCTAGAAAGGAGCCAGCGAAATCTACATGGACCCTGCACCACGGTTTGGAGGGCCATGAGCACAGACTCAGCGGGGCCTCCCTTGGTACATTGTTCAACTGTGAGCAAGTGTTACATTGGTGTACACATGACTCCAATTTCGAGTCAATGCCGGGCCACCAAACATGCGACCTGGCGATAGCCTTCATCATGACTATGCCTGGCTGGGTACTGTGAAGGTTGTGTATAAATGTTTCCCTGCCTTTTCTTGGCAAAATTACACGATTCCCCCATAGGAGACAGTCCGAATAGATAGACATTTCATCCTTGCATTGGTGGAACGGTTTAATTTCGTCTTGCATTTCCCCGGGTGCAGCCGACCAGCTCCCATTAAGGACACAGCTTTTAACTCGCGATAGCACAGGGTCCTGGCTAGTCCAAGTCCTGATCTGGCGAGCCGTGATGGGTGATCCCTCGCTCTAAAAGACATCCATTACAAGAAGCAAGTTTGTAGGTTGCGCCATTTCCACCCCGGTGGTGGGCAATGGTAGCCAAATGAGGGCATCAGCACAGTTCTCAGTGCCTGGTCTGTGGTGGATTACATAGCCATATGCAGATAACGTTAGTGCCCATCTTTGCATGCGGGACGAAGCATTGGTGTTAATACCTTTGCTTTCTGAGAACAGCAAAATGAGCGGCTTGAACTGGAGTCTAAATAGGTATTGGTGCAATTTCTTAACCCCGTAAACGCATGCTAATGCTTCTTTCTCAACCATACCGTAGGCTCTTTCAGCCTTAGGTAAACTTCTGGACACATATACAACCAGTTGAAGTTTGCCTGACACATTGGCTTGCTGTAACACACAACCGATCCCGTACAAAGATGCATCACAAGCTAGTACTAAACGTTTACACGGGTCATACAATACAAGTAACTTGTTAGAACATAACAAGTTTCTGACTTTATTAAAGGCTGTCTCTTGAGATTTACCCCAAACCCAGTCGTCACCCTTGCGCAGCAATAAATGCAATGGTTCCAGCAAAGTTACTAAAATAGTTAAGGAGTCCCAGGAACGAACGCAGCTCCGCCACATTCTGTGGTCTGGATACATTCTTGATGGCCTCCGTCTTGGAGTCCGTGGGTCTGATGCCGTCCGCCGCAATCTTTCTCCCCAGAAATTCGACCTCTGGCGCCAGGAAAACACACGGAGCGTTTCAGCCTGAGTCCCACTCTGTCCAGTCGCTTGAGAACCTCTTCCAGGTTGTGCAGGTGTTCGGTGGTGTTGCGGCCAGTGATCAAGATGTCGTCTTGAAACACCACAGTGCGCGGAACCGATTTCAGCCGACTCTCCATGTTCCTCTGGAAGATGGCTGCAGCCGAGTGAATCCCAAAGGGGCGTCTGTGGTATATGAACAGTCCTCTGTGCCTGTTGACATACGTCAGTTTTTTCGAAGGTTCAGCCAGCTCCTGTCTCATGTAAGCAGAGTTTAGATCCAGCTTGGTGAACGATTTCCCCCCTGCTAGCGTTGCAAACAGGTCACCTGCTTTGGTTCTGTAACGAGACTCGGTTGATCGTTCCCTTGTAGTCCCCACAGATTCTGACCGCTCCATCGCTTTTCAACACCGGAACAATCGGACTGGCTCACTCGTTGAACTCAACTGGCGACATGATTCTCTCTTGTTAAAGTCTGTCCAGCTCGATCTGGACTTTCTCTTGCATCATGTATGGAACCGCTCGGGCCTTGTGATGAACGGGTCATGCCTCAGGGACGAGATGGATCTGCACTTTGGCGCCTGTGAAGTTGCCGATGCCTGGCTCAAATAACAACGGGAATTTGTTTAGCACTCGGGCGCATGAGGCATCATCCACCAAAGACAGTGCTTTGATGTCGTCCCAGTGCCATTGGATCTTTCCAAGCCAGCTTCTGCCGACCAGCTACAATCCATAGTGGTAAATCATGCACAGTTCCATCGTACGATACCTTCACTGCCGCACTGCCAATAAGTGGTATGAGCTCTTTGGTGGTAAGTGCGCAGCTTGGTGTGAAGGCTTAGTTTTGGCCTTTGTGCCTTGTTGCCCCACAGTTCCTCAAAACCCTCTGGCTCATAATTGACCACCTCGCCCCCGTGTCCAATTCCATGGAAACTGGAATGCCATTTAATTTGACTTTCAACATTATCGGAGGGCTTTTGGTGGTGAAGGTGTATACCCCATACACTTCCTCTTCAGCCTCGGGTTGAGTTGCCTCTCTTACTCGTTCAGCGTGATCCACGCCGGATCGGTCATCTTCTGCCGACTCTGCCACGTGGTGAGTCACAGCACATCTGCACATTCGCTGGAGGTGCCCCATTGTTGCACAGCCCTTGCACACGTAGTGCTTGAATCGACATTGATGGGCTCAATGATTAACCCCACAGCGCCAACATGGTGTTAATGGATTCACATTCACGCCCCACAGCGGATGCCGAGTCACACTAGGTCTGGTCTCTGCAGATGTGTAGGCCCTGCCATGTACAGTTCTGCCTGCTGAAGGCGTTATTTTATGCACAGTACTTGCCGATTAGCTTCGATGCTGCAAAGATATCTGTTTATTGTTATCGTTTGTGGACATAAAAGCCTGAGCTATTGTGATGGCCTTGCTCAGATCTAGGGATTCGGCAGACAGCAGTTTGCGAAGAATGACCTCATGGACGATTCCAAGCACGAGAAAGTCCCGCAACATTTCCCCCAAAAATCCAGCAAATATGCACGGTCTCACAAGGCGTCTTACGTCGGCGACATAGCTCGCCACGTCCTGGGCCTCGGAGCGGTGGTGTCTAAAAGCGATACCTGGCCCTCAAGATACTCTCCTTCGGCTTGAGGTGTTCCCGCACCAGTGTGCATAAGTCTTCATATGTCTTTCCCATTGGTTTCGTCGGAGCTAGCAGATTTTTGACAAGGCCATATATCGTGGACCCGCAAACGGTGAGTATCTTCTGTTTCCAGCTTGTTGGCCACGAAGTACTGGTCAAGGCGCTCAACAAAGACTTCCCAATCATCATCCTCAACGAATTGCTCAAGAATACCAACGGCAGCCATGACCGCATGAAAGTTCATGATCTGTTACGCGTCGCCAATTGTTATGTTCAGAATAACTCCACAAGACTGTATACTGTAAGCTCAAACTGTTGTGATCTTGGTCTCCTTAATGTAACTCTAGAGTGAGTCAGCAGCATGGTAGTCTGCCTTTTATACCTGCTGACCCGGGCTGTGCAGGTGACCCTTGGGTCTCCCACAGGTGCGCCCCCTGGTGGCAAGTCTTACACACTAGTAAAATTTACAGACATAACAGGCGCCACCATGACCGAGTACATGCCGCGGATGGCGGAGGCTCTGGAGGTGATAGCCAGGGACACTGGTGGCAGAGGGCTCCCAATGGTCCCGGAGCGTGGCACTGCACCTCAAGGCACTGCAGCCCTTATTACCAACGATACATGAGAGCCAGGAGGAAGGTCTTGCTTCTGGCTCGGAGGATGTTCCCACCTCAGGACCGTCCTCTCCCATATCTGTCCAAACAGCGGTTCTGCCGTCGTCCCCCCCAATGCAGCATCGCCTGAGGAGCTCCTCAGCCTGGCGGCTTGCAGTCAGGAGGGGAAGGGGAAGGAGTGGAGGTGGGGAGGAGAAGCGGGGGGCGATGGGGAAGGAAAGTGAGGCGCCTGGCTGCAGGAGTTGTATTGGTCACAATATTTTTATGTTGTGGTTGTTATTTTGTTGGGAAGTTTGGGGGAGGGTGGTGGGGGGGGGTACCTTGTTTGTTTGCATTTGTGCTCTATGTTTATGACGTTTTGTTTGAAATGTGAACACTTTTATGAATGATATAAATGTCATCAATTTGTTGTGGGGTAAGGTGGGGTGTTTTTTACAGTTATAATTATGATTTTATACAAATGTTCTCATTAAATGTTTTTTATTTCACATAACCTTGTTACACATTGTCTCAGAGAAGACCGCTTCTCCCTGTAAGTGCGTGGGGTGTAAGTTCTCGTCCTCCTCAGCCTGCCACCTCTATGATTGGGTACATAATACTCTTGAATACACCTTCTGCCATCTCCAGTCTGCAGCACATACGTAGTCACCAGGACAGGCTGAGAAATGACAGGCCCCATTGCAATCACAATCAGTATTACACCAATTGTTCACAAATAATAAATTTAGCTACTAAACCACCTCAAATAAATTCAGATCATCCACAGTATGATAAGATGTTTGTTCAGCTGTTCAAATCACATTAAAAGAACCCCACAGTACATCAAAACTCCCCAAAACTTGAAGCAGCTCTTTATATGACCCGACCTCTGATTTACAACATGACGTCCATACTGCTGGGTTTAGTTCAGGAGACAGCAACTTTTTCACAGCGGGTTTTTTGGCGAGTGATATTTTTGGTGATATGTGGGTCAGGTGCCGAAAGTCACGCTCGCCGATATTGTGCTCGTTAGTTTCGCCCATTCTGATCTTTACGCCAAAAAAAAGTGGGTGGGCGTTATTATTATTTTTTGGCGTTAACTACATGCCGAAAGTAATGCTGGGCGATAAGTGAGCGATACATAGGCGTTAGTTTCTATTTTGTTGCTAAATGGGCGATATCTGGGCGTTATACCTCATCTCAGCATTAAAATGGACGTTCAGTGGGCGGGATCGATGCAAAACAAGTGGAACGTCTTGGCCAATGTTCTTATCCTAGCCAAGAGTAGTGCGTGAGGCGTCTGTGCTTTACAACCGAGGTGCTCACAGAACTCTGCACGTCTTGTAGCCAGCCCTGCAGCCTCACAGCAGGGCAAGGACAGCGCTGTCAGTGGCTGTGAAGGTGACTGTGGTCCTGAATTTCATAGCGTTGGCATCCTGCCAGGCTGGAGCAGCCGACGTCTGGATCATGTCCCAGTTTACCGTCCTCAGCTGTGTAAGAGAGGTTGCTTATGCCTGGAGAGGGGACTTCAATGTCTTCTCCCTCACCAGACTCAGAGCACCATCGACTGCACACACATGGCTTTGCGTTTACCTCATCTGCATGCGGAGATGTACTGTAAACGCAAAGGTTAGCACTCACTGAATGTGCACTTGGTGTGCATCCTCCCATGGGATTTGCAGGATCTTGCGAAGGCATGGCTCCTGTATGGCTCAGAGACATGGACCATGTACAGCAGACACCTCAAGTCGCTGGAGAAATACCACCAACGATGTCTCCGCAAGATCCGGCAAATCCCCCGGGAGGACAGACGCACCAACGTTATCATTCTCGACCAGGCCAACATCCCCAGCATTGAAGCACTGACCACACTCGACCAGCTCCGCTGGGCGGGCCACATAGTTCGCATGCCTGACACGAGACTCCCAAAGCAAGCGCTGTACTCAGAACTCGCCCACGGCAAACGAGCTAAAGGTGGGCAGAGGAAACGCCACAAGGACACTCTCAAAGCCTCCCTGATAAAGTGCGACATCCCCACTGACACCTGGGAGTCCCTGGCCATAGACCGCCCTAAGTGGAGGAAGTGCAGATGGCCTTGCATGGCTGGTGGAAGGCTGCTGACTTTCAGTGGGGGAGATTGCAGATGGCCTTGCAGGATGACATTGAGGAGCTCTGGGGCTAGTAGGCTCACCTTCAGACTGCACCACCTCGGCATGAGCAGCAGCAGTCTGAGCTGGCTGGCTAACAGGCAACAGCAAGGGCACTGGCGGAGTGATAGTGGAGGAAGGACTCGCCTCCACGGATCCATTGCCACTCCCCCGGGGCGGCGCTCCAGCAATCCTATTAATCTGTTGGAGGACACGATGCTAGAGACACCCTGCAAGCCCCTTTCAACACTGGCAAACATAGCCATGGTGGCAGCAGTCTGTGCTTGTGTGGCAGCAAGCTGAGCTTGCACAACTTCAGTCTGAGCTTCCATTGCAACACTCAGACCTTGGGTGGTTGCTGCTTGTGCTGCAATGGGAGCGGAGTCTTCAGCCATCAGACACGTCATGATGTTTAGGTCCATAAGTGCGCTAATGGATCTGCCCACCCCTTCCATGCTGGAAAGATAGGCTCCAAGCTCTGCGCAAAGCCCTGTGCAAGGCTGGAGCTGGACTCCTCCATCCTAGTTAACATTACATTGAGGCTTTCTGGCACGCCTATCAATGCATCAAGGATCGATGCACCAAGGATCAATGCACCAAGGATCGATGCACCAAGGATCGATGCACCAAGGATCGATGCACCAAGGATCGATACACCAAGGATCGATGCACCAGGGATCAATGCACCAGGGATCAATGCACCAAGGATCGATGCACCAAGGATCGATGCACCAAGGATCGATGCACCAGGGATCGATGCACCAGGGATCAATGCACCAAGGATCGATGCACCAAGGATCGATGCACCAAGGATCGATGCACCAAGGATCAATGCACCAGGGATCAATGCACCAAGGATCGATGCACCAAGGATCAATGCACCAGGGATCAATGCACCAAGGATCGATGCACCAAGGATCGATGCACCAAGGATCGATGCACCAAGGATCGATGCACCAAGGATCAATGCACCAAGGATCGATGCACCAAGGATCGATGCACCAAGGATCGATGCACCAAGGATCAATGCACCAAGGATCGATGCACCAAGGATCAATGCACCAAGGATCGATGCACCAAGGATCAATGCACCAAGGATCGATGCACCAAGGATCAATGCACCAAGGATCGATGCACCAAGGATCAATGCACCAAGGATCGATGCACCAAGGATCGATGCACCAAGGATCAATGCACCAAGCATTTCATTGTGCATACCCAAAAACGTTCTTCCGCCCCATCGAAGTCCTCACCTGAGTTCTCTGGACCTGAACTCATGTGTGACCTTGCCTTCCTGTGCTACCCTTTCCCCCTGCGCTGGCTGCAAGCCACTCATGCCTGCTGTCTCATTACACGCAGATCTCAGCTCCAAGCTACCCTCCAAACTCCGCAGCGCCAGTATCTGAGCTGGTGGCTGTGACTGACAGGTCGAGTGACGGTGTTTCCTCTGCACTCTTCTCTCCCTCTTCTTCTTCAACCGCTGGCTCGGCACCTTCCATTTCTTGGCTCTCTGAAAGGAGAAAGGCACAAGGTACGGTTGTGGTGAGGGGAGGGGGGGGTGAAGGCAAGACGTGCGTGCTAACACCATCTGCAGCTTGTAAATCAGAAGAGATTGTGGGGTGAGGGGAAAGTGGGACGTGAGAAGGAGGACAACGTATGAGGACACTGGCTTCTTTTACCCTTTCAGCCCCACTGGTGGCCATGGGCTCAGCCCCTCCCAAAAATGGGTAACACCATCTCCTCCATGGGGGTGAGGTGATGCAGGTGGGCCTGCTCCCCCTGGCTCGGTGCTGCCCCCCGCTGGCTCGGTGCTGCCCCCCGCTGACTCGGTGCTGTCCCCGGCTGACTCGGTGCTGCCCCCCGCTGACTCGGTGCTGCCCCCCGCTGGCTCGGTGCTGCCCCCCGCTGACTCGGTGCTGCCCCCCGCTGACTCGGTGCTGTCCCCGGCTGGCTCGGTGCTGCCCCCCGCTGGCTCGGTGCTGCCCCCCGCTGGCTCGGTGCTGCCCCCCGCTGACTCGGTGCTGTCCCCGGCTGACTCGGTGCTGCCCCCGGCTGGCTCGGTGCTGCCCCCCGCTGACTCGGTGCTGCCCCCTGCTGACTCAGTGCTGCATCCCGCTGACTCGGTGTTGCATCCCGCTGGCTCGGTGCTGCCCCCCGCTGACTCGGTGCTGCCCCCCGCTGACTCGGTGCTGTCCCCGGCTGGCTCGGTGCTGCCCCTGCTGGCTCGGTGCTGCCCCCGCTGGCTCGGTGCTGCCCCCGCTGGCTTGGTGCTGCCCCCGCTGGCTCGGTGCTGCCCCCGCTGGCTCGGTGCTGCCCCCGCTGGCTTGGTGCTGCCCCCCGCTGGCTCGGTGCTGCCCCCCGCTGACTCGGTGCTGTCCCCGGCTGGCTCGGTGCTGCCCCCCGCTGGCTCAGTGCTGCCCCCCGCTGGCTCAGTGCTGCCCCCGCTGGCTCAGTGCTCACCCCGCTGGCTCAGTGCTGCCCCCTTGGCTCGGTGCTGCTGCCGCTGGTTATGTACCACCTTTTCCTGCAAGAGAAAAGAAAGTGTGTCAGTGAGTTTGGTGCAATGTGTTTGGGTGAATCAGTCTGGTGAACCTTCGCTGCACTCCCTCTACGGCAAGTATATCCTTCCTTGGGTAAGGAGACCAAAACTACACACAATACTCCAGGTGCGGTCTCACCAAGGCCCTGTATAACTGGAGTAAGACATCCTTGCTCCTGTACTCAAACCCTCTTCCAATGAAGGCCAACATACCATTGCCCCTAACTGCTTGCTGCACCTGCCTGTTTGCTTTCAATGACTGATGTACAAGAACACCCAGGTCCCTCTGTACATCCACACTTCCCAAGCCATCACCATTTAAATAATACTTTGTCCTTATGTTTTACCTACCAAAGTGGACAACTTCACATTTATCCACGTTATACTGCATCTGCCATGTGTTTGCCCACTCACTCAATCTATCTAAATCACCTTGCAGCATCTTTGCATCCTCCTCACAACTCACAATCCCACCTAGTTTTGTGTCATCAGCAAACTTGGAAATATTACATTTGGTTCCCTCATCCAAATCATTTATATATATTGTGAATAGCTGGGGCCCAAGCACTGATTCCTGTGATCCCTATACTGCCCGCCACCCCGAAAAAGACCTGTTTATTCCTATTCTCTGTTTCCTTTCATAAATCCATGTTGACTTTGTCTAATCCCATTGATATTATCTAAGTGTGCCGTTATCACATCCTTTATAATAGACTCCAGCATTTTCCCTACTACTGATGTCAGGCTAACCGGTCTGTAGTTCCACGTTTTCTCTCTCCTTCCTTTTTTAAATAGTGGGGTTACATTTGCCACCCTCCAATCTGCAGGAACTGTTCCATAATCGATAGAATTTTGGACGATGACAAGCAATGTATCCACTATTTCCATGGCTACCTCTTTTAGTACTCTGGGATGCAGATCATCAGGCCCTGGGGATTTATCGGCCTTCAGTCCCATTAGTTTCTCCAGCACTATTTTCTTACTGATAATCATTTCCTTTAATTCCTCTTGCTCACTAGGCCCTTGGTCCTGGCATTTCTATTTGTGTCCTCTTCTGTGAAGACAGAACCGAAGTATTTATTTAATTGTTCTGCCATTTCCTTGTTCCCCATTATAAATTCTCCTGTTTCTGTCTGTAAAGGACCTACATTTTTCTTCACTAATCTTTTGATTTTTACATACTTGTAGAAACTTTTGCAGTCGTTTTTTATGTTCCTTGCAACTTTACTCTCAGACTCTATTTTTCCCCTCTTAATCAATCTCTTGGTCCTTTTTTGCTGAATTCTAAACTGCTCCCAATCCTCAGACTTGCTACTTTTTCTGGCAACTTTGGATCTAATACTATCCTTAATTTTATCCTTAATTTCTTTTGTTAGCCATGCTTGGGCCACTTTTCCTTTTGAGTTTTTAATGCAGAAAGGAACGTATGACTGTTGCAATTCATGCATTCACTCCTTAAATTTTAGCCATTGCCTATCCACCATCATGCCTTTTAATGAATCTTCCCAATCTATCATAGACAATTCATTACTCATACCTTCGTAGTTTCCTTTGTTTAGATTTAGGACCCTAGTTTCTGATTGGACTACTTCTCTTTCCATCTTAATAAAGAATTCAATCATGTTATGGTCACTCTTCTCTAGAGGACCCCGCACAACAACACTTTTAATTAACCCCTTCTCATTACACAATACCCAATCTAGGATAGCCTGTTCCCTAGTAGGCACCTCAACATACTGGTCTAAAAAACCATCTCGTACACACTCCAGGAATTCATCCTCCACAGTATTATTACTAATTGGTTTGGCCTGTCTATATGTAGATTAAAGTCACCTGTGATTACTGTAGTACCCTTGCTACATGCATCTCTAATTTCCTGTTTGATGCCGTCCCCTACACTGCCACTACTGTTTGGAGGCTTATAGACAACTACCACCAATGTTTTCGGCCCCTTGGTGCTCCTTAGCTCCACCCAGACTGATTCTACATCTTGATTTTCTGAGCCAATATCCTTTCTCACTATTGCTCTGATTTCATCCTTTACTAACAACACCACACCACCCCCTCTTCCTTTTTACCTGTCCTTCCTAAATATTAAATATCCCTGGATATTCAGTTCCCAACCCTGCTCACCCTGCAGCCATGTCTCTGTAATTGCAAGTATGTCGTATACGTTTACATCTACCTTATTACAGATGCTTCAGATGCAATGCTTTAAAATGTGTCTATTTAACATTATTAGACATCTTAACATTTTTTTGTACTATAGCCCTATTTATCTTATTGCTATTTTTTCTTACCTGGACCCTATTTGTTAGTGCACTCTTTTGTTTGTATGCTCTGCCCCTTCCTGACATAACCTGGTTATCCTTACCACAATCACTTTCCTGCATTGCTTCCTTTTCCTTTCTCTTTAGCATTCTAGATTTTTCTCCACTGTGACCGTCCTCACCCCGCCTATTTAGTTTAAAGCCCTATCTACCTCCCTAGTTATTCGGTTCACTAGAACTCTGGTCTCAGCATAGTTCAGGTGTAGTCCATCCCCACGGAACAGCTCTCTCTTTCCCGAGTATTGGTGCTAGTGCCTCACGAATCGAAACCCACTTCTCCCACACCAACCTGTGAGCCTGTGAATCTCCCTGATTCTATTGACCTTATGCCAATTTGCTCGTGGCTCAGGTAATAATTCAGCGATTATTACCTTTGTGGTTCTGCTTTTCAATTTAGTCCCTAACTGTTCAAACTCTCTCAGCAGAACCTCTTTCTTAGTCCTACCTATGTGATTGGTACCTACGGGTACCACGACAACAGGATCCTCCCCCACCCACTCCAAGTTCTTCTCCAGCCCGGAGGAGATGTCCTTTACCCTGGCACCGGGTAGGTGACACAGCCTTCGGGACGCGTGCTCACGGCTGCAGAGAACCCTATCGATCCCCATAACTATACTGTTCCCTACTACAACCACCTGCCTCTTTACTCCGCCCACTTGAATGGCTTTCTGCACCACGGTGCCTTGGTCAGTCTGCTCTTCCACCCCGCAGTCTGCACACTTGTCCACAAGGGTTACAAGAACCTCAAATCGATTGAACAAGTGCAGGGACTGAGGCTCCTGCAATACTACCTCCTGGATCCCCGTACCTGCCTCACTCACAGTCACATCCTCCTGTCCCTGACCATGTGTCAATTCTAAAGTATTTAATCCCGAGGGTGTGGCTGCCTCCTGGAGCAAAAGATCCAGCTAACTTTCTCCCTCCCCGATGTCTCGCAAGATCTGCAGTTCGGACTCCAGCTCCTCAACTCGGAGCCGAAGTTGGTTGAGCCGCAGACACTTACCGCAGATATCGTCGCCCTGGACCAAAACATCCCGAAGCTCCCATATATTGCAGCAGCAACACACCTCCTGTTTTCCCGTTATTTTATTTAATTAATTCGTTTAGCGTTAATCAAGTATTTACCCTATATAGTTTATTAAATTAGTTAAACAATTTAAAGTTAGTTTTTAGTACTTAGTTATATGCTATATGCTAATTTAAAAGAAAAACTTAACCTGCAATCACTGTCAATCACTTACCTGTGATGTCACACAGCAAAGTTCTCCTCTGACCTTTCTATATGCAGCCTGATTCTCAGATGTATTCTCAACCTGACATCCGTCATACGCGCTCTTTTTCTGCTTCACCTTACTCTCTATCTCTTTCGTCATCCAGGGAGATCTGACTTTAGTTGCCCTACCTTTCCCCCTAGTGAGAACGTACCTCGACTGTACCCAAACTATTTCTTCTTTAAAGGCAGTCAATTGTTCCATTACAGTTTTGCTTGCCAATGTACCCGGGCCAGATCCGTTCTCATCGCACTGAAAGTTGCCTTCCTCCAATTAAGTAATTTTACTGTAGGTTGCTCCCAGTCCTTTTCCATAGCTAATCTAAACCCTATGATAACATGATCTCTGTTCCCTAAATGTCTGACATTTGCTCCACTTGACCCACCTCATTCCCCAGAACCAGATCCAGAAATGCCTCCTTCCTCATTGGGCTAGAAACATACTAATCAAGAAAGTTCTCCTGAACACACTTCAGAAATTCTTCCCCCTCTCTGCCCTTTACATTATTATTATTATCCCAATCTATATTAGGATAGTTGAACTCCTCCATTATCACTGCTCTATAGTTCTTGCCTCTCTCTGTAATTTCTCTGCAAATTTTCCCCTCCATATTTTTCCCACTAGTTGGTAGCCTGTAGAATAGACCTAGTAGTGTAATGGCACCTCTATTAATTCTTAACTCTAGCCATATAGATTCTGTCCTTGACCCCTCCAGGACCTCCTCTCTCTCCAGCACTGTAACAGTCTCCTTAACCAATATTGCCACACCAACTCCTATCTTTCCGTCCCTATCTTTCCTGAACATCTTATATCCAGGAATATTAAAACCCAATTTTCCCATTTTTGAGCCAGGTCTCCGTTATCATCCCATGTGGCTAATTAGGTCCGCAGCTCACCAACTTATTTACCATGCTTCGTGCATTCACATACATTTACCGTAAACTTGTCTTAGACCTTCGTGTATTCTCTCTGAATCTGACCCCTCCCAACACCGTACTATTTCATACTCTGGTGCTAACTGTCTCTCCCCATCCTTTGTACCCTTTGTTTTCCCTTTCTAATGCTATCTCCTGGTGCCCATCCCCCTGCCAACTTAGCTTAAACCCTCCCCAACAGACCTAGCAACCCCACACCACTTCACCAAGTTCCCCCGCGAGGCCATTGGTCCCGGCTCTATCAAGGTGTAACCCATCCGGCCTGTACAGGTCCCACCTCCCCCAGAACTGGTCCCACTGCCCCAGGAATCTAAAGCTCTCCCTCCTGCACCATCTCTTCAGCCACACATTCATCTGCTCTATCCTCCTATTTCTGTACTCACTTGTGTGTGGCACTGGGAGTAATCCGGAGATTACTGCCTTTGAGGTCCTGCTTTTTAATCTTTTTCCTAGCTCCCTAAAATCTACCTGCAGGACCTCATCCCTCTCTGTACCGATGTGATTGGTCCCGATATGGACCACGACCTCTGACTGTTCACCCTCTCCCCCCAGAATAGTCTTCAGCTGCTCGGTGACATCCTTGACCCTGGCACCAGGGAGGCAACATACCATCCTGGAGTCACGTCTGCGGCCGCAGAAACACCTATCTCTTAACCCTAACTATTGAATCCCCGACCACGATTGAATGGAATCGTATCTGCCGACTCCTTGCAGGTCAGTGCTGTCCTCCGCTTCCCTTTGCGTTTATACCTGTACACTGCTCTGTTGCCTGGAGGGCCTCCTGGTGTCCTGTGGAAACAGGACCTCCCTCCAATTGATCTCCTGCACCGAGGCATCCAGTGCTGCATCGGAGAACCTTGGTGCACGCTCTCTCCTCTGCTATGCCATCATTAATCGTTCCTTTCCACTGCCTTCCTCAGCCAGCTCAATGTTCTGCTGCAGGCAGAATGCACCTCCCCTTTAAGAGGTGCAGACTATCTTTACCCAGTGCAGGCTAGCTTTAATTGGTGTGAGCCTGGCATGAACTTGGGCCCTTGAAAGAGCGTTCAGCCACTCAGCAGCATATTGAGCACTGGGCTGAATGCCACAATCATGGAAGTAAACAGGCAGCACAAAGTTTGCACATTGCTTGCAGTCCTCTGACGGGGTGCGGAATGCTAGCACATTGTGATCCCCGTGCCAGATTTTTGGGGAAAATGAATTTCTAGGCCATTGTGTAGTTGTAACCTGTACCAAACATCCCTGTAACACTGTCTCTAGTTCTGTAGAATGGGCTTATATTTTCATGAGTTTAGTAGAATGAAAGGTGATCTCATTGAAATTCTTAGCAGGCTCGACAGGGTAGATGCTGAGAGGCTGTTCCCCCGGGCTGGAGAGTCTACAACTAGGGGTCACAGTCTCAGGAGAAGGGGTCAGCCATTTAGGACTGAGAGGAGGAGGAATTTCTTCACTCAGAGGGTGGTAAATCTTTGGAATTCTCTGCCCCAGAGGGCTGTGGAGGCTCAGTTGTTGAGTATATTCAAGGCTGAGATCGTTAGATTTTTGGGCACTAAGGGAATCGGGGGATATGGAGATCGGGCGGGGAAGTGGAGTTGAGGTCGATGATCAGCCATGATCTTATTGAATGGCGGAGAAGGCTCGAGGGGCCGAATGGCTGACTCCTGCTCCTATTTCTTATGTTGTTATGTAAACTGTGCTAAACGCCCCGGCACAGAATTGATGAGCTGAATTCTGCTGTACTATTCCATGATCCTATGACACTAACTACCTGTAGTTGTAACCTGTCCAAAATGCCCCTATAAACACATTGTATGGAATGAAACTGTACCGAACGTCTGTATAACACTGTCTGTAGTTGTAACCTGCAGGTGTTTCTCGCACTTGCAGCTGTGAAACCGAGAGAGCAAGTAACTCATAACAGGGTACTGTGGGATGGGCCACCTGCCCATCCAGGGTCCAGCATTCCCTATCTGGGCAGCTCTGGGCCTTGCAATCTTGCCGACTGCACGATCCAATAAATGAGAGAGTGGGCAATTGGATCGAGATGATCTGTGAACTCACTCCTGCTGATCTTTAGAAAACATCCACATTACAAACAAACAAGAACCGGGTACACAGCGAGCATGACATCACCCAGCCAAGCAGGGAATTCACACAACACGGAGGAACAGGAAGGGAATCAGTAAACAGGTGCCTGAATCTCCAATGTAACTCTCTTACTTCCAAGCTTCCTTTGGAAGTTCTGAAGTTTGTTATCATCAGAGAACAGGATGGGCAGCTTCCTGACCTTCCGCCTAAGCGTTCACAATCTGCACAGGTGTTTGATTCCGTCACATCTGTAAAGTTCATTTGCTCAGCTCCGAGGCATGTAGCAGACAGTGAGCACTCAGAATATCACTTCAAAATCAGCCAAGGCAGTCGGACCAGGGAACACAAAATTCAATGAGGGAAATGTTCATTTCAAACTGTTCTATTTGGAAGAACTTCTTTATTCAAAGGATAAGAATCTTTTGGAATAATATATCAGATGGGAGGAAAGAAACAGAAACATTGAGGGTTTATTGTTCACCTGGAATTTTTTTATTCATTCTCAGGATGTGGGCGTCGCTGGCAAGGCCTGCATTTATTGCCCATCCCTAATTGCCCCTTGAGAAGGTGGTGGTGAGCCGCCTTCTTGAATCGCTGCAGTCCGTGTGGTGAAGGTGCTCCCACAGTGCTGTTAGGGAGGGAGTTCCAGGATTGTGACCCAGCGACGATGAAGGAACGGCCGATATATTTCCCAGTCGGGATGGTGTGTGACTTGGAGGGGAATGTGGAGGTGGTGGTGTTCCCATGCCCCTGCTGCCCTTGTCCTTCTAGGTGGTGGAAGTCACGGGTTTGGGAGGTGCTGCCGAAGAAGCCTTAGTGAGTTGCTGCAATGCATCTTGTAGATGGTACACACTGCAGCCATGGTGAGCCGGTGGTGGAGGGAGTGAGTGTTGAAGGTGGTGGATGGGGTGTCGATCAATGTCTTGTCCTGAATGGTGTCGAGCTTCTTGAGAGATGTTGGAGCTGCACTCTGCAGGCAAGTGGAGAGTATTCCATCACATTCCTGACTCGTACCTTGTAGATGGTGGAAAGGCTTTGGGGAGTCAGGAGGTGAGACACTCGCTGCAGAATACCCAGCCTCTGACCTGCTCTTGTAGCCACAGTATTTTTGTGGCTGGTCCGGTTCAACTTCTGGTCAATGGTGACCCTGCAGGGTGTTGACGGAACCCGATGAAAGTCAAGGGGCAGTAGTCAGACTCTCGCTTGTTGGAGATGGTCATTGCCTGGCACTTGTGTGGTGCGAATGTTACTTGCCATTTTTCAGCTCAAGCCTGAATGTTGTCCAGGCTTGTTGCATGCGGGAACGGAATGATTCATTATCTGAGGAGTTGCGAATGGAACTGAACACCGTGCAGTCATCGGCGAACATGCCCACTTCTGACCTCATGATAGAGGGAAGTCATTGATGAAGCAGCTGAAGATGTTTGGGCCTAGGACACTGCCCTGAGGAACTCCTGCAGCGATGTCCTGGGGCTGTGATGATTTATGCTGGGTATGACTCCAGCCAGTGGAGAGATTTCCCCCTGATTCCTATTGACTTCAGTTTTACTAGGGCTCCTTGTGTCACACTCTGTCAAATGCTGCCTTGATGTTGAGGGCAGTCACTCTCACCTCACCTCTGGAATCCAGCTCTTTTGTCCATGTTTGGACCAAGGCTGTAATGAGGTCTGGCATTAAGTGGTTCTGACAGAATTCAAACTGAGCATCGGTGAGCAGGTTATTGGTGAGTAAGTGCTGCTTGATAGCACTGTGATAGGACGTCCAAGTGAGGATTGTGTGTGACATGGAGGGGAACTTGGATTCTGGGACGTTGGATGCTCGGTATGATTCTGTGATTAGGACGATGTCAGGCTGTTGCTTGACTAGAGTGTGGGCAGCTCTCCCAACTTTGGCCCCAGTCCCAGATGTTAGTGAGGAGGAGTTTGCAGGGACTGGGAGGACAGACGCATCAACATTAACGGCCTCGACCAGGCCAACATCCCCAGCATTGAAGCACTGACCACACTTGATGAGCTCCGCTGGGCATTGTTCGCATGCCTGACACGAGACTCCCAAAGCAAGCACTCTACTTGGAACTCCTTCATGGCAAACGAGCCAAAGGTGGGCAGCGGAAACGTTACAAGGACACCCTCAAAGCCTCCCTGATAAACTGCATCGTCCCCACTGACACCTGGGAGTCCCTGGCCAAAGACCGCCCTAAGTGGAGGAAGAGCATCCGGGAGGGCGCTGAGCACCTCGAGTCTCGTCGCCGAGAGCATGCAGAAATCAAGCGCAGGCAGCGGAAGGAGCGTGCGGCAAACCTGTCCCACCCTCCCTTTCCTCAACGACTATCTGTTCCACCTGTGACAGGGACTATGGCACTCGTATTGGACTGTTCAGTCACCTAAGGACTCATGTTAAGAGTGGAAGCAAGTCTCCCTCGATCCCGAGGGACTGCCTATGATGATGATGATTGATTGCAGGGACTGGGTTGGGGGTGCCCTCGCTGTGTCCGAATCCAATGCCTAGGTCGCAGCCCAACAGTGCGTCCGCTTTTATTTTTCTTATTATTTTCGTGGCTTGCTAGGCCACTTCAGATGGCGGTTGAGAGGTGTGTGACGGTTTGGAGTCACAGAGGGCAGACCAGGTAAGGGCAATAGGTTCATGCCCTAAAAGTCATTAGTGAACAAGTTCAGTTTTAACGCCAATCCGACAGCTTCGTGGTCACTTTTATTGACACTAGCTTTTTATTCCAGATTGATTGATTGACTAATATTTACCGGTCTATCATTGAATCTATCTATCATGGATTTATGTATCTTGAATTCCAGTTCTCAAAGTGCCATAGTGGGATTTGAACTCCGCCTCTCTGGATAACTTGTCCAGTAACATAACTTTTACTCTACCGTACCCTGTAGCAAATTAGAAGCGTGGGCTTCGATGGGAAAGTTAGCGGACCTGAGGGATGGGACTTCAATAGAAGGTAGGAAACTAGGGCGATGTGTGTCAATGGGACTCAGAGTACTAGAGAGATAGGCTTTCAATAGGAGTGGGGGGCCAGAGGGATGTGCTTCAATAGGAATTAAAAGGCTGGTGGTATGGGCACCGATGGGAGAGATAGGGGACTAGAGGCATGTGCTTAATAGCAGTTCGGTTTCTGGAGGGATAGAACTTCGATAGGAGAGTTGAAGGACTTGAAGGATGGGCTTCAATAGGAGTTCGGGGTCTACAGGGATGGGCTTCGATGGGGGAGTTAGGGGATGGGAGGGATGGGCTTCGATGGGGGAGTTAGGGGACTGGAGCGATGGGCTTCGATGGGGGAGTTAGGGGACGGGAGGGATGGGCTTCGATGGGGGAGTTAGGGGACAGGAGGGATGGGCTTCGATGGGGGAGTTAGGGGACGGGAGGGATGGGCTTCGATGGGGGAGTTAGGGGATGGGAGGGATGGGCTTCGATGGGGGAGTTAGGGGACAGGAGGGATGGGCTTCGATGGGGGAGTTAGGGGACGGGAGGGATGGGCTTCGATGGGGGAGTTAGGGGACAGGAGGGATAGGCTTCGATGGGGGAGTTAGGGGACGGGAGGGATGGGCTTCGATGGGGGAGTTAGGGGATGGGAGGGATGGGCTTCGATGGGGGAGTTAGGGGACAGGAGGGATGGGCTTCGATGGGGGAGTTAGGGGACGGGAGGGATGGGCTTCGATGGGGGAGTTAGGGGATGGGAGGGATGGGCTTCGATGGGGGAGTTGGAGGACTAGAGGGATGGGCTTCGATGGAGGAGTTAGGGGAGTAGAGGGATGGGCTTCGATTGAGGAGTTAGGGGACTAGAGGGATGGGCTTCGATGGAGGAGTTAGAGGATTAAAGGGATAGGCTTCGATGGAGGAATTAGGGGACTAGAGGGATGGGCTTCGATGGAGGAGTTAGGAGACTAGAGGGATGGGCTTCGATGGAGGAGTTAGGGGACTAGAGGGATGGGCTTCGATGGAGGAATTAGGGGATTAAAGGGATAGGCTTCGATGGAGGAGTTAGGGGACTAGAGGGATGGGCTTCGATGGAGGAGTTAGGGGACTAGAGGGATGGGCTTCGATGGAGGAGTTAGGGGATTAGAGGGATGGGCTTCGATGGAGGAGTTAGGGGACTAGAAGGATGGGCTTCGATGGAGGAATTAGGGGACTAGGGGGATGGGCTTCGATGGGGGAGTTGGAGGACTAGAGGGTTGGGCTTCGATGGGGGAGTTAGGGGTCGAGAGGGTAGGGCTTCAATGGGGGAGTTAGGGGACTGGAGGGATGGGCTTCGATGGGGGAGTTAGGGTACTAGAGAGATGAGCTTCGATGTGAGTTCGAGGGTACGAGAGGGATGGGCTTTGATGCAAAGTTGAGGTTACTAGAGCGAGAGGTTGCGATTGGAGTTAGGGTACTGGAGGGAAGTGTTTGAATTTTGCAGTTCCATCCCTAGCCCACCGTATCCCTCAATGCTCATTGTCCCAAGTTACCATGAAACTGCCTTTTGCTGTTGCAGGAAAGTGGAACGATGCGTTTGCAGACTCATTGTTCACATGGACTATTTTTAGATGTTGATGTGTGCTGTCTATGAGGTTTGGGGGCAGTCTGATGACATTTAATAAACAGGACGTTATATCACATCTTCCAAAGTGGAATCTCAGGTCCCTGAGGGCAACTGTTGTTCAGATTTATTCATGAATGGAAAAATCATGCCTCCTCCCTCAAAACAGGAATGAGATTTTCAGTCTGTTGGAATTTATAACCTAATCACAAACTGCACCCAGCACCCCACTCCCACCCCACCCATACCCCCACCCCCACTCCCACCCCACCCCCACCCCACCCATACCCCCACCCCACCCATACCCCCACCCTCACTCCCACCCCACCCATACCCCCACCCCCACTCCCACCCCACCCCCACCCCACCCATACCCCCACCCCACCCATACCCCCACCCTCACTCCCACCCCACCCATACCCCCACCCCCACTCCCACCCCACTCCCACCCCACCCATACCCCCACCCCCACTCCCACCCCACCCATACCCCCACCCTCACTCCCACCCCACCCATACCCCGACCCCCACCCCCACTCCCACCCCACTCCCACCCCACCCCCATTCCCACCCCACCCCCACCCCCACCCATACCCCCACCCTCACTCCCACCCCACCCATACCCCCACCCCCACCCTCACTCCCACCCCACCCCACCCATACCCCCACCCCCACCCTCACTCCCACCCCACCCCCACCCATACCCCCACCCTCACTCCCACCCCACCCCCACCCCCACTCCCACCCCCACTCCCACTCCCACCCATACCCCCACCCTCACTCCCACCCCACCCCCACCCATACCCCCACCCTCACTCCCACCCCCACTCTCACTCCCACTCCCACTCCAACCCCACCCCTACCCTACTCCCACTCCCACCCCCACCCCTATCCCCACCCCCACTCCCACCCCACTTAAAGTGACAGGCCCCGGCCTGGCCCACCTCCACACCACACAGCTACCTTAATAGGCAGGGACCCTCCACTCCTTTCACTTCCCATAAATACTTAAGAACAAAGCCATCTGCTTAAATCATGTTCCGTACGCCTGACTCAGACTTCCTCACAAAACCAAGTGAGCACAACACGATAAAGAGGCTCAGGCTGAACGTCTCCACACACTCCTCAATCCAAACCCCCAACACTGTCTCATGATGGACAGTCAAAGTATTCACCCTCCCACCAACCCTCGCCCTCTGACCCTCCCCCTTGCCCACCGACCCTCGCCCACCGACCCTCGCCCACTGACCCTCGCCCATCGACCCTCACCGACCCTCGCCCCCTGACCCTCGCCCACTGACCCTCACTGCCCGAGCTTCACCCTGTGCTCACCACAGATACGGCTCCACTCCACCGGTGGACCATTGTATATGAGTGACCCCAGTCTGAGAGGCAACCCAGTACGAGTAGGATCCTGCACAGGAGGGACCCAAGCAGGAGAAGAATGCCAAACCAGAGGGACACCTGCCCAGGAAGGATTGAACCTGGAGGGACCCCAGTCAAACATTTGATGGGAGTCCTATTTGTAGTTTCTTGCTTGACTTAATTGATCTCTTAAAATAGTACAGACAGCTCTCTGTTACAGTCCCGCTTTGTCATTAACAGGTTGCAACAAGTGCAGTTTCAAAGAGTCACTAATGGAATCGTGTGAACCTCCACTGGCCACAAATTAATATGAAGGCAGATATGCAAATGAACCCAAACACAGCCCCTTTCAAGTGTTGAACAGGTGTGCTGTACTACAAGGAACTTACTGCATCAAAGAAAACTACACTGAGAAACTCAGAACACGGCAGAGAAGAATAAAAAAAGAATAAAAACAGAGAGCAAGAGACAGAGACACAGAGAGATAGACAGACAGACAGACAGACAGAGAGAAATATGGACAGAGGGATAGACAGAGACAGAGAAAGAGACAGAGCAAGAAACAGAATGAAATCACAGGGAAACTGAGAGATGCACAAAAAAAGAGAAAGATAGAGAAAGGCAGACAGAAAGGGAGAGAGAGAGAGAGAGAGAGATAGAGAAGTACCAGAGAGAGACAGAGACTGAGATAAAGACAGAGAGATAGAGACTGAGACAGAGATTGAGACAGAGAGACAGAGGCAGAGAGTTGACAGAGAGTCAGAGAGTCAGAAACAGAGAGATTGAAACAGAGGCAGAGACACAGAAATAGAGACAGAGACACAGCGATAGAGACAGAGACAGAGAGAGACAGAGACACCGAGAGAGAGAGAGAGAGAGAGAGAGCGACAGAGAGTCAGAGAGAAAGGCAGAGAGAGAGAGAGGCAGAGAGAGAGAGACAGAGACAGAGACAGAGAGTCAGAGAGAAAGGCAAAGAGAGAGAGAGGCAGAGAGAAGAGAATCAGAGAGAGAGACAGTGAGGCAGAGAGAGGCAGAGAGGCAGAGAGAGAAAGAGAGAGGCAGAGAGGCAGAGAGAGAGAGAGACAGACAGAGAGAGGCAGAGAGAGAGAGAGGCAGAGAGGTAGATAGAGCGAGAGAGAGAAAGAGAGAGGCAGAGAGACAGAGAGAGACAGAGAGTCAGAGAGAAAGGCAGAGAGAGAGAGAGACAGACAGAGAGGCAGAGAGAGAGAGACAGAGAGATAGAGAGAAGAGAGTCAGAGAGAGAGAGACAGACAGAAAGAGAGAGAGGCAGAGAGAGAGAGAGAGACAGAGAGACAGAGAGTCAGAGTGAAGAGAGTCAGAGAGAGAGGCAGAGAGAGAGAGAGACAGAGAGACAGAGAGACAATCAGAGAGAGAGAGAGAGGCAGAGAGAGAGAAGCAGAGAGAGAGACACAGAGAGAGAGAGAGGCAGAGAGAGAGAGAGACAGAGAGGCAGAGAGAGAGAGAGAGAGACATAGACAGAGAGTCAGAGAGAGAGAGACATAGACAGAGAGTCAGAGAGAAGAGAGTTAGAGAGAGAGAGAGAGACAGACAGAGAGTCAGAGAGAAGAGAGTTAGAGAGAGAGACAGAGAGACAGAGAGAGAGACAGACAGAGAGCCAGAGACAGAGAGACAGAGAGAAGAGAGAGAGAGACAGAAAGAGAGAGAGGCAGAGAGAGAGAGAGAGAGAGAGAGGCAGAGAGACAGAGAAGAGTCAGAGAGAGAGGCAGAGAGAGAGAGAGAGGGTGAGGCAGAGATCAAGGTAGGTAGTAGGAGAATCTTTCTGTCTTTATTTCATATTCTATTAAAATATGTGTTCATCTATCACCTCCTGTTGCTGATGAAAGATTATCTGAAACCGTTCCCTGTCTACAGATGCTGATCACCGGCATTCCAGCATTTTCTGTTTTTGTTTGTGACACATAGAGAAAAAGGCAGACAGGAACAGAGCTAGATAAACAGAGAGTGAGAGAGAGATAGACTGAAAGATATTCACAGAGAATGAGTGAGACCGAGGCAGGGACAGAGAAAGAATGGCAGACAGAGAGACAGACAGAGAAAGCGAGGCAGAGAGACAGAAAGTGAGACAGAAAGTGGGACAGAAAGAGAGACAGAGTGAGACAGAGGGAGAAGCAGAGAGAGAAACAAAAAAAACAAGACCGAGATAAAGAATGAGAGATAAACAGAGACATGGGGACAGAGAGAGATGCTGAGAAAGACATGAATAAGAAATGGACAGCAACAAAGAGAGAGTTAGAACAACAGAAAGACAGAGAAAGGGAGAACAGAGAGAAGATAGAGACAGACAGGTAGAGGCAAAGCAAGAGAAATTGAGAAACAGTGTGTGAAATAGAAAGAGCAAAAGAGAAAGTCAAAGAGATGGAGAGAGGGAGACGGAGAAATAAAGAAAGATATTGAGAAAGAGAGACATAGGAAAACAGACTGACAGGAAACAGCTGACAGAGGAAGTGATCGAGAGAAAGATAGCAAGACAGAGAAAGAGAAAAGGGAGCAAACATAGGAAGAGAGACACCGAAGGAGAGATAGATAAATAGACAGAGATACATAGAGAATGACAGAAAGAGAGAGAGAGGGATAGAAAGATACAGAAACAGTGGAGGAAAGAGGGAACCAGAAATAGGGAGAAAAGAATGACAGAAATTGATAGATGAAAAAGAGCTTGGCCTAGGCAGAGGAAGAGAGAGAGCAGAGAGACAAACAGGTAAAGACAGTGAGAGAGAAAGAGAGATGTAGAAAAAGAGGGAATGAGGGACAGAAAGACAGAGTGAGAAGGCTGAGAGAGAAAGAGACAGCTAGATAGATAGAAGCAGAAGAAATGGGTGAGACAGAGTGAGAAAGCAAGGGAGAAAAACAGATGTTGACAGAGAGGGATATAGAGAATGAAAAAGAGTCAGAGACAGACCAAGAGATGGAGGAAGGGAAAAGAGAGAAACATAGAAACATAGAAAATAGGTGCAGGAGTAGGCCATTCAGCCCTTCTAGCCTGCACCGCCATTTAATGAGTTCATGGCTGAACATGCAACTTCAGTACCCCCTTCCTGCTTTCTCGCCATACCCTTTGATCCCCCGAGTAGTAAGTACTTCATCTAACTCCCTTTTGAATATATTTAGTGAATTGGCCTCAACTACTTTCTGTGGTAGAGAATTCCACAGGTTCACCACTCTCTGGGTGAAGACGTTTCTCCTCATCTCGGTCCTAAATGGCTTACTCCTTATCCTTAGACTGTGACCCCTTGTTCTGGACTTCCCCAACATTGGGAACATTCTTCCTGCATCTAACCTGTCTAACCCCGTCAGAATTTTAAACGTTTCTATGAGGTCCCCTCTCATTCACCTGAACTCCAGTGAATACAAGCCCAGTTGATCCAGTCTTTCTTGATAGGTCAGTCCCGCCATCCCGGGAATCAGTCTGGTGAATCTTCGCTGCACTCCCTCAATAGCAAGAATGTCCTTCCTCAAGTTAGGAGGCCAAAACTGTACACAATACTCCAGGTGTGGCCTCACCAAGGCCCTGTACAACTGTAGCAACACCTCCCTGCCCCTGTACTCAAATCCCCTCGCTATGAAGGCCAACATGCCATTTGCTTTCTTAACCGCCTGCTGTACCTGCATGCCAACCTTCAATGACTGATGTACCATGACACCCAGGTCTCGCTGCACCTCCCCTTTTCCTAATCTGTCACCATTCAGATAATAGCCTGTCTCTCTGTTTTTACCTCCAAAGTGGATAACCTCACATTTATCCACATTATACTTCATCTGCCAGAGAAAGAGCAAAGAGAAAGAGCGAAATAAAGACACAGAGAGAGAAACAGAAAAACAAAAAGAGGGTCAAAGTCAAAAAATGACAAAGGGCGAAAGAGATAGTTAGAGAGACAATAGGGAAAGGAAGAGAAGGCAGAGAGAGAGAGTGACAGAGAAAAGGAGGTAGAGCTACAAAGGGAAAGAGACAGATATAGAGATAGATAGCGAGAGAATGAGAGTCAAAGAGACAGGAATAGGAGAAATGTGAGTGAGACCGAGAAACAGAAGCATTGAGAGAAAACAGTAATAGAGAGGGACACACAAACAGAAACAGTGCTGGAGAGAGAGAGCTAGAAAAGGAGAGCGATAGAAAAGGACACAGGGCAAGATAGAGGGCAACAGAGAGACAGAGGTGAGCGAGATAGCCAGAGAATCAAAGGGGTATAACAGGAACAGAGAAAAGACAAGCATAGAGAAATAAGGGAAAAAGATAAGAGAAGAAAATGAGACAGGAACAGGCAAAAACAGAAAGACAAAGTGAGAGATACAGTGAGAGAGAGATACAGTGAGAGAGTGAGAGAGAAAGATACAGTGAGAGAGAGATACAGTGAGAGAGTGAGATACAGTGAGAGAGTGAGAGATAGTGAGAGAGATAGTGAGAGAGTGAGAGATACAGTGAGAGAGTGAGAGAGATAGATACAGTGAGAGAGTGAGATACAGTGAGAGAGAGATACAGTAAGAGAAAGATACAGTGAGAGTGAGCGATACAGTGAGAGAGAGATACAGTGAGAGAGTGAGACAGTGAGAGAGAGAGAGAGATACAGTGAGAGGGAGAGATACAGTGAGAGAGAGAGATACAGTGATAGAGGGAGATACAGTGAGAGAGAGCTACAGTGGGAGATACAGTGAGAGAGAGAGATACAGTGAGAGAGAGAGACACAGTGAGAGAGAGAGATACAGAGAGATACAGTGAGAGAGAGATACAGTGAGAGAGATACAGTGAGACAGAGAGATACAGTGAGAGAGTGAGAGATACAGTGAGAGAGAGACACAGTGAGAGAGAGATATACAGTGAAAGAGAGGGATACAGTGAGAGAGAGATACAGTGAGGGGAGAGATACAGTGAGAGAGAGATACAGTAAGCAAGATAAAGATGCAGTGAGAGGGAGATACAGTGAGAGAGAGAGAGAGATACAGAGAGAGAGAGATACACAGAGAGAGAGATACACAGTGAGAGAGTGAGATACAGTGAGAGAGAGACACAGTGAGAGAGAGAGATACAGAGATATACAGTGAGAGAGAGATACAGTGAGAGAGATACAGTGAGAGAGAGAGATACAGTGAGAGAGAGAGAGAGAGATACAGTGCGAGAGAGACACAGTGAGAGAGAGATAGTGAGAGAGAGAGATACAGTGAGAGAGAGAGATAGAGTGAGAGAGAGAGAGAGAGTGAGATAGAGAGATACAGTGAGAGAGAGAGAAAGAGTGAGAGAGAGAAAGATACATTGAGAGAGAGATACAGTGAGAGAGAGAG
>NC_091995.1:66557755-66565255 GCF_044704955.1 Pristiophorus japonicus | reverse complement strand
GAGAGAGAGATACAGTGAGAGAGAGATACAGTGAGAGATATAGAGTGAGAGAGAGAGAGATAGAGTGAGATAGAGAGATAGTGAGAGACAGAAATACAGTGAGAGAGAAAGATACAGTGAGAGAGAGATACAGTGAGAGAGTGAGATACAGTGAGAGAGTGAGAGATAGTGAGAGAGATAGTGAGAGAGTGATACAGTGAGAGAGTGAGAGAGATAGATACAGTGAGAGAGTGAGATACAGTGAGAGAGAGATACAGTAAGAGAAAGATACAGTGAGAGAGTGAGCGATACAGTGAGAGAGAGATACAGTGAGAGAGTGAGACAGTGAGAGAGAGAGAGAGATACAGTGAGAGGGAGAGATACAGTGAGAGAGAGAGATACAGTGATAGAGGGAGATACAGTGAGAGAGAGCTACAGTGGGAGATACAGTGAGAGAGAGAGATACAGTGAGAGAGAGAGACACAGTGAGAGAGAGAGATACAGAGAGATACAGTGAGAGAGAGATACAGTGAGAGAGATACAGTGAGACAGAGAGATACAGTGAGAGAGTGAGAGATACAGTGAGAGAGAGACACAGTGAGAGAGAGATATACAGTGAGAGAGTGAGAGATACAGTGAGAGAGAGAGATACAGTGAGAAAGAGACACAGTGAGAGACACAGTGAGAGAGAGATACAGAGAGATACAGTGAGAGAGAGATAGTGAGAGAGAGACACAGTGAGAGAGAGGGATACAGTGAGAGAGAGACACAGTGAGAGAGAGACACAGTGAGAGAGATATATACAGTGAGAGAGAGGGATACAGTGAGAGAGAGATACAGTGAGGGGAGAGATACAGTGAGAGAGAGATACAGTAAGCAAGATAAAGATGCAGTGAGAGGGAGATACAGTGAGAGAGAGAGAGAGATACAGAGAGAGAGAGATACACAGAGAGAGAGATACACAGTGAGAGAGTGAGATACAGTGAGAGAGAGACACAGTGAGAGAGAGAGATACAGAGATATACAGTGAGAGAGAGATACAGTGAGAGAGATACAGTGAGAGAGAGAGATACAGTGAGAGAGAGAGAGAGAGATACAGTGCGAGAGAGACACAGTGAGAGAGAGATACAGTGAGAGAGAGAGATACAGTGAGAGAGAGAGATAGAGTGAGAGAGAGAGAGAGAGAGTGAGATAGAGAGATACAGTGAGAGAGAGAGATAGAGTGAGAGAGAGAAAGATACATTGAGAGAGAGATACAGTGAGAGAGAGAGAGAGACACAGTGAGAAAGAGATAGAGTGAGTGAGAGAGATAGAGTGAGAGAGCGAGATAGAGTGAGAGAGATACAGTGAGAGAGAGAGATACAGTGAGAGACAGAAATACAATGAGAGAGATAGAGAGAGAGAGAGAGATACAGTGAGAGAGAGAGAGACAGAGAGAGAGACAGTGTGAGAGAGAGATAGAGTGAGAAAGATAAAGATACAGTGAGAGAGATAGTGAGAGAGAGACACAGTGAGAGAGAGATAAAGTGAGAGAGTGAGAGATACAGTGAGAGAGAGACACAGTGAGAGAGAGAGAGAGAGATACAGTGAGAGAGAGAGATACAGTGAGAGAGTGAGAGATACAGTGAGAAAGAGACACAATGAGAGAGAGAGATACAGAGAGATACAGTGAGAGAGAGACACAGTGAGAGAGAGAGACACAGTGAGAAAGAGAGACACAGTGAGAGAGAGGGATACAGTGAGAGAGAGATACAGTAAGCGAGATAAAAATGCAGTAAGAGGGAGAGAGATACACAAAGAGAGAGATACAGTGAGGGAGAGAGATACAGTGAGAGAGAGCGAGAGAGAGAGTGAGAGAGAGAGAGATAGAGTGAGAGAGAGAGAGATAGAGTGAGAGAGAGAGAGATAGAGTGAGAGAGAGAGATAGAGTGAGAGAGAGAGATAGTGAGAGAGAGATAGAGTGAGAGAGATACAGTGAGAGAGAGAGAGATACAGAGAGAGAGAGATACAGTGAGAGAGAGATACAGTGAGAGATATAGAGTGAGAGAGAGAGAGATAGAGTGAGATAGAGAGATAGTGAGAGACAGAAATACAGTGAGAGAGAGAGATAGTGAGAGAGAGAGAGATACAGTGAGAGAGAGAGAGAGATGCAGTGAGAGAGAGAGAGAGAGAGTGTGAGAGAGAGATAGAGTGAGAGAAAGAGATAGAGAGATAGAGTGAGAGATAAAGATACAGTGAGATAGAGAGATACAGTGAGAGACAGAAATACAGTGAGAGAGAGAGATAGTGAGAGAGAGATACAGTGAGAGAGAGAGCGAGATGCAGTGAGTGAGAGAGAGAGAGAGAGAGAGACAGAGTGTGAGAGAGAGATAGAGTGAGAAAGATAAAGATACAGTGAGAGAGAGAGACAGTGTGAGAGAGAGATAGAGTGAGAAAGATAAAGATACAGTGATAGAGAGATACAGTGAGAGAGAGAGATACAGTGAGAGAGAGAGAGAGAGATGCAGTGCGAGAGAGACACAGTGAGAGAGAGATACAGTGAGAGAGAGAGATAGTGAGAGAGAGAGATAGAGTGAGAGAGAGAGAGAGAGAGTGAGATAGAGAGATACAGTGAGAGAGAGAGATAGAGTGAGAGAGAGATACAGTGAGAGAGAGAGAGAGACACAGTGAGAAAGAGATAGAGTGAGTGAGAGAGATAGAGTGAGAGAGCGAGATAGAGTGAGAGAGATACAGTGAGAGAGAGAGATACAGTGAGAGACAGAAATACAATGAGAGAGATAGAGAGAGAGAGAGAGATACAGTGAGAGAGAGAGAGAGACAGAGAGAGAGAGAGACAGTGTGAGAGAGAGATAGAGTGAGAAAGATAAAGATACATTGAGAGAGAGACACAGTGAGAGAGAGATAAAGTGAGAGAGTGAGAGATACAGTGAGAGGGAGACACAGTGAGAGAGTGAGAGATACAGTGAGAAAGAGACACAATGAGAGAGAGAGATACAGAGAGATACAGTGAGAGAGAGAGACACAGTGAGAGAGAGATACAGTAAGCGAGATAAAAATGCAGTGAGAGGGAGAGAGATACACAGAGAAAGAGAGAGATACAGTGAGGGAGAGAGATACAGTGAGAGAGAGCGAGAGAGAGAGTGAGAGAGAGAGAGATAGAGTGAGAGAGAGAGATAGAGTGAGAGAGAGAGAGATAGTGTGAGAGAGAGAGATAGAGTGAGAGAGAGATAGAGTGAGAGAGATACAGTGAGAGAGAGAGATACAGAGAGAGAGAGATACAGTGAGAGAGAGAGAGATAGAGTGAGATAGAGAGATAGTGAGAGACAGAAATACAGTGAGAGAGAGAGATAGTGAGAGAGAGAGAGATACAGTGAGAGAGAGAGAGAGATGCAGTGAGAGAGAGAGAGAGAGAGAGAGTGTGAGAGAGAGATAGAGTGAGAGAAAGAGATAGAGAGATAGAGTGAGAGATAAAGATACAGTGAGATAGAGAGATACAGTGAGAGACAGAAATACAGTGAGAGAGAGAGATAGTGAGAGAGAGAGAGATATACAGTGAGAGAGAGAGCGAGGTGCAGTGAGAGAGAGAGAGAGAGAGAGAGAGAGACAGAGTGTGAGAGAGAGATAGAGTGAGAAAGATAAAGATACAGTGAGAGAGAGAGACAGTGTGAGAGAGAGATAGAGTGAGAAAGATAAAGATACAGTGATAGAGAGATACAGTGAGAGAGAGAGAGAGAGAGAGAGATACAGTGCGAGAGAGACACAGTGAGAGAGAGATACAGTGAGAGAGGGAGATAGTGAGAGCGAGAGAGATAGAGTGAGAGAGAGAGTGAGAGAGAGAGATAGAGAGATACAGTGAGAGAGAGAGAGATCGAGTGAGAGAGATAAAGATATGTTGAGAGAGAGAGATACAGTGAGAGGGAGAGAGAGAGATACAGTGAGAGAGATAAAGATATATTGAGAGAGAGATACAGTGAGAGGGAGAGAGAGAGAGAGATACAGTGAGAGAGATGAAGATACAGTGAGAGATATAGATAGAGTAAGAGAGATAAATATACAGTGAGAGAGAGATACAATGAAAGAGAGAGAGAGATATACAGTGAGAGAGAGAGTAATATACAGTGAGAGAGAGAGAGATATACAGTGAGAGAGAGAGAGAGAGATACAGTGAGAGAGAGAGAGAGATATACAGTGAGAGAGATGAAGATACAGTGAGAGAGATAGATAGAGTAAGAGAGAGATAAATATACAGTGAGAGAGCGATACAATGAAAGAGAGAGAGAGATATACAGTGAGAGAGAGAGTAATATACAGTGAGAGAGAGAGAGATATACAGTGAGAGAGAGAGAGAGAGATACAGTGAGAGAGAGATACAGTGAGAGAGAGAGACATACAGAGAGAGAGTGAGAGAGCGATACAGTGAGAGAGAGAGAGAGAGATACAGTGAGAGAGAGAGATACAGTGAGAGAGACAATTCACTAGGCTGATGCCGGAGATGAGGGGGTTACCTTATGATGATAGATTGAGTAGACTGTGTCTTTACTCATTGGAGTTCAGAAGGATGAGGGGTGATCTTATAGAAACATTTAAAATAATGAAAGGGATAGACAGGATAGAGGCAGAGAGGTTGTTTCCACTGGTCGGGGAAACTAGAACTAGGGGGCACAGACTCAAAATACGGGGGAGCCAATTTAAAACCGAGTTGAGAAGGAATTTCTTCTCCCAGAGGGTTGTGAATCTGTGGAATTCTCTGCCCAAGGAAGCAGTTGAGGCTAGCTCATTGAATGTATTCAAATCACAGATAGATAGATTTTTAACTAATAAGGGAATTAAGGGTTACAGGGAGCGGGCTGGTAAGTGGAGCTGAGTCCACAGCCATATCAGCCATGATCTTGTTGAATGGTGGAGCAGGCTCGAGGGGCTAGATGGCCTACTCCTGTTCCTAATTCTTATGTTCTTATGTTCTTATGTTCTAGGGGATTCAAGCGTATGGCGAGAAAGCAGGAATGGGGTACTGAGGTGAATGATCAGCCATGAACTCATTGAATGGCGGTGCAGGCTCGAAGGGCCGAATGGCCTACTCCTGCACCTATTTTCTAGGAACACAGTGAGACAGATATAGAGTGAGAGAGATAAAGATACAGTGAGAAGGAGAGAGGGAGACACAGTGAGAGAGAGAGATACAGTGAGAGAGAGAGATATAGTGAGAGAGAGAGAGAGAGAGAGAGAGAGAGAGAGAGAAATACAGTGAGAGAGGGAGATAGTGAGAAAGAGAGATACAGTGAGAGAGAGAGAGATACAGCGAGAGAGAGAGATACAGTCAGAGAGACACAGTGAGCGAAAGATATAGTGAGAGGGAGAGATAGAGTGAGAGAGAGATAGATAGAGTGAGAGAGAGATAGATAGAGTGAGAGAGAGAGAGATACAGTGAGAGAGAGAGATACAGTGAGAGAGAGAGAGAGAGAGAGATACAGCGAGAGAGAGATACAGTGTGAGAGAGAAATACAGTGAGAGAGAGAGATGCAGTGAGAGAGAGATACAGTGAGAGAGAGATACAGTGAGAGAGAGAAAGAGATACAGTGAAAGCGAGAGAGATACGGTGAAAGAGTGAGTTGGAGTGAGAGAGAGTGAGAGAGATAAAGATGCAGTGAGAGAGAGAGAGATACAGTGAGAGAGAGATACAGTGAGAGAGAGAGCTAGAGTGAGAGAGAGATACAGTGAGAGAGAGAGAGATACAGTGAGGGAGAGATATATACAGTGAGGGAGAGAGAGAGAGATATAGTGAGAGAGAGATATACAGTGAGAGACAGAGAGAGAGAGATACGGTGAGAGAGAGAGATAGAGTGGGGGAGAGAGAGAGAGAGATGGGAGAGATACCGTGAGAGAAAGATACAGTGAGAGAGAGAGATACAGTGAGGGAGAGAGAGATACAGTGAGAGAGAGAGAGAGAGATACGGTGAGAGAGAGAGATAGAGTGAGAGAGAGAGAGAGAGAGAGAGATCATGAGAGAGAGATAGAGAGTGACACAGTGAGGGAGAGAGATACAGAGAGAGAGAGAGAGAGAGATACAGTGAGAGAGAGAGAGTGAGAGAGAGAGAGATACAATGAAAGAGAGAGATATACTGAGAGAGAGAGAGAGATAGTGAGAGAGAGAGATACAGTGAGCTAGAGAGATAGAGTGGGGGGGAGAGAGAGAGAGAGATGGGAGAGATACCGTGAGAGGAATACACAGTGAGAAAGAGAGATACAGTGAGGAAGAGAGAGATACAGTGAGAGACAGAGATACAGTGACAGAGAGATAGTGAGACAGAGATGCAGTGAGAGAGAGAGAGATACAGTCAGAGAGACACAGTGAGAGAAAGATATAGTGAGAGAGAGAGATAGAGTGAGAGAGAGATAGATAGAGTGAGAGAGAGAGAGAGATACAGTGAGAGAGAGAGATACAGTGAGAGAGAGAGAGATACAGTGAGAGAGAGAGAGAGAGAGAGAGATACAGTGAGAGAGAGATACAGTGTGAGAGAGAAATACAGTGAGAGAGAGAGATACGGTGAGAGAGAGAGATAGAGTGGGGGAGAGAGAGAGAGAGATGGGAGAGATACCGTGAGAGAAAGATACAGTGAGAGAGAGAGATACAGTGAGGGAGAGAGAGAGATACAGTGAGAGAGAGAGATACAGTGAGAGACAGAGATACAGTGAGAGAGAGAGATAGAGAGAGAGAGAGAGAGATCATGAGAGAGAGATAGAGAGTGACACAGTGAGGGAGAGAGATACAGAGAGAGAGAGAGAGAGAGAGAGAGAAACAGTGAGAGAGAGAGAGTGAGAGAGAGAGAGTTACAATGAAAGAGAGAGATATACTGAGAGAGAGAGAGAGAGACAGTGAGAAAGAGAGATACAGTGAGCTAGAGAGATAGAGTGGGGGGGAGAGAGAGAGAGAGAGATGGGAGAGATACCGTGAGAGGAATACACAGTGAGAGAGAGAGATACAGTGAGGAAGAGAGAGATACAGTGAGAGACAGAGATACAGTGACAGAGAGATACAGTGAGACAGAGATACAGTGAGAGAGAGAGAGATACAGTCAGAGAGACACAGTGAGAGAAAGATATAGTGAGAGAGAGAGATAGAGTGAGAGAGAGAGAGATACAGTGAGAGAGAGAGAGATACAGTGAGAGAGAGAGAGATACAGTGAGAGAGAGAGAGAGAGATACAGTGAGAGAGAGATACAGTGTGAGAGAGAAATACAGTGAGAGAGAGAGATGCAGTGAGAGAGAGATACAGTGAGAGAGAGAAAGAGATACAGTGAAAGAAGAGAGATACGGTGAAAGAGTGAGTTGGAGTGAGAGAGAGTGAGAGAGATAAAGATGCAGTGAGAGAGAGAGATACAGTGAGAGAGAGATACAGTGAGAGAGAGAGCTAGAGTGAGAGGGAGATACAGTGAGAGAGAGAGAGATACAGTGAGCTAGAGAGATAGAGTGGGGGAGAGAGAGAGAGAGATGGGAGAGATACCGTGAGAGAAAGATACAGTG